>NW_022095944.1:0-39228 GCF_006542625.1 Nomascus leucogenys | reverse complement strand
TTTTGAAATTAATAGCTATATATTTCTAAAGTGTCCAAGAACTGTCACAAAGTTCTATATTTTGTCACATTATTTTCATTTTCTTGAATTATTTCTTGAGTAAAAGTCTCAAATTTGGAAAAGAAAGACTGCTTTGAAAAAGACTTGAGTTCTAAAATGATAATAGCAAGTATTTCAAAATAACCTCTTGCCAAAGAGAAGAGAAATTATTAAAGAAGTCGATATTCCCCAATGAGAACATATTATAATCATTAGAATCAATGATTAGAGTCAGGTGCGGTGACTCATACCTGTAATTCCAGCAATTTGGGTGGGTGAGACAAAACTCCTGAGGTCAGGAGTTTGAAATCAGTCTGGCTAACAGGGTGAAATCCCATCTCTACTAAAAAAACAACAACAAAAAAAGACAAACAAACAAACAAAAAACTGGCCAGGCATTGTGGCAGGCACCTGTAATCCCAGCTACTCAGGAGACTGAGGCAGGAGAACCCCTTGAGCCCAGGAGGTGGTCAGCCTGGACGACAGAGCAAGATTCCGTCTCAAAAAAAAAAAAAAAAAAAGATTATTAGAGATACAATATAAGAAGACACTTACAACAAAAACGAAGTAAGCAGAAAGAATGTCAAGTTGTATATATATTTGATTAATTTTATTCAACAAATATAGGAAAAACTTAAAGGGAGTTAATCAGTTAGTATAAGCATTGCATAATCCACACTTCAGAGCGCCCCAGAAACTTGCCTTCTGGGCCACTGTAAAGCTGTTTACAAAGAAATGTCATGCCAGACAGGCTCCACGTCAGATTTGGCAAAGGGCAGTTCAGGAGAAGCTCGTGGCTGCTCAGTTCTCCTGGCCACCATGAACTTCAGGAAGTGGGTGGCTATAGCAGCTGCCTGAACTACACAATCTGGGCATTGGTGTATCCCTGTATGCCCTCCGGGCCAGACCACTGGAGGTGTCATTTCCAAAGCAGATTGGAAGCGCTTTTTTGGAATTTCTCTCCAATGCTTTCTACTCACAAAGATTGACGTTCTTAACACGTGGCAAGAAGAAAATATTTAAAGGGTCCACGATCTATTTATGTAAAACAATGAAGAGTGAGTTTGTAGTGGAAAACCCAAAGTTGGATAAATGATGCATTAATAATATATATTTGTTCATTTTCTGCTGTTGTACATTTGGAATGATTTTTGGTATTTTGATTTTGTGAACATGTCTCCTAATGTTAAATAGCCAATAGGTTCTCTTTCCGCACAGTATCTTCTGATATACTGGAATGTCTGGGTTATAAAATTGGTGGATCGTCAATTCTATTGAGCAATGCCACAGCGCTTCAAAGTAATTTTATTTATTTATATTTCCACTGACAAGGTAATCATGTTATACAAAATAATAGAAGTATGGATGATTGTGGGCAAGTTAAAGAAATACAAGGAACTCACCCTTACTAGAATCCAAGGCATTTGTGGGAAGAAGAATTAATACACTGAGCACCAAATACATCAAGTACGTTTTGGAAGATATCGAGAGGAGTGTAACTACTTTCTTGTAGTTTACCAGAATCCCATAATAAGGTTAAGCAGGTAGGAATATAGGCACATTTCCATTTCAGAAAGCATTCTGGCCTAGATAGAATAGAGGATATCAACCAGGAAGAGAACAGAACTAATATTTTGTGTGTGTGTGTGTGTGTGTGTGACAGGGTCTCACTCTGTCACCCAGGCTAGAGTCAGTGGCACAATCCCTGCTCAATGCAAACCTCTGCCTCCTGGGCTCGGGCAATCGTCCAGCCTAAGACTTAGCTGAGGTTACAGACATGCACCTCATGCCTGTCTAATTTTTGTATTTTTTGTGGAGATGGAGTTTCACGATGTTGCCTAGCCTGGTCTCAAACTTCTCAGCTTGACCAGTCAAGCCACCCCGGCCTCCCCAAAGTGCTGGGATTACAGGCATGAGTCACCATGCCAGGCCCCACAATCTTTTCTCATGACAACTGCTGTCACTTAGGACTTTACTATCAGAAAAGATAAGACTATCCTCATCCTTTGGGTTTCAGCTTAGGTGTCATTTCTTTTAGGAAGACTTTTAGGATGACTGTCCCTTCCTTTTGTATCAACTACTAGACCATGAGCTCCTTAAGGACTTAGTCTTGTTTTTTTACAATTTTTTTTTTAAATTTTCCTTTAATTTTTGGGATACATGTGCAGAACGTGCAGGTTTGTTACAATTTTGGCTCCCAATCTCTGCCAGTAAGGAGAGTCCATAGCAGACATTAATTTTGTGAGTAGTCAGAGTAGCGCACATAAGAGACCCTCTGAGACATTCTGTGCTTTGAAAAGAAGAGCTGCACTGCACACTAGGATTTCCACAATGCCTTTGTTATGGGGTTTGGCGAGCATGCCCACAGGCTTTTTGTGATGTCATTGATAGAGGGTTGGACGGTATGGTAGATGTAGGACAGTGTGCATATTATTACTCAAAAAAATGGACCAAAGCCTGCACAATACTTGAAAGCTTTGTCAACTTTCAATCAATTCTGCCAGCATGCAAGTAGCGTCCCCCCAAAATATTGTATGTAATTTGGTGGCTTAGGAAGATACTTTGCAACATATTTAACGTCACTGAAAGGAAAAACAGTTTTCAGAGTCAGACTGCCTGGTTTCAAACCCTAGTTCTCCTACTTAATTAGAGTATGCCTACGGACAAATTATTAAAGTTTCTTGTTCTTATGTTTCTTAATCTTTAAATGAGTATAAAATATTATTTATCTTATGGGGTTGCTGTAACAATTAAGTAAGTTAGAACATGTGAAGCACTTAGAACAGTTTTTAGCACAGAATTGGTGATCAATAAATGTCTGATATTTTCACTTGAATGACAGAGTATTTTTTGGTTAGGTAAGGAAATACTGCCTTTCTCTCTTACCTACCCTGCATGATAACCCACTTGTAGTAAAATAGATAACTTTTTCGGCTTCTAGCACTAAAATGTGCAACTACTTTTTATTCTTTCGTATGCATCTCATAAGTTGCTTATTGTTTATTTCTGTCTAATACAGGGCGGTCTACAAAATGTAGAATCAAATTTTTACTGAGAAGTGAGAATACCAGAAAGTCTTTCTTCTCTACACTGAGGTAGATAATATGCAACATTTTAAGAAGTGTTTGAATCTGTTTTCAAAAGAACAACATTTGTGGAAAAGTCTGCATATATATATCTATGATTACCTTTTCTTAACTTTATTGGATATATTTTTGAAGCATAATGCTGATCAAATGACACTTCAGAAAACATACTAATTTGCAATGCCATGGACTGATTAAAAAGACAGCCACTTCATCTTTTTCTAGGATATGCTGGGTTTTATGAATTTTATAATTTTTTAAATGTCTCTTAATATGTAAATGGTGGCTTTTATATAGATTTCTACTTTTTCAACTTCTAGCAAGGTTTGTTAATTTTAAGTTTATAGATAATGACCTAAATCCCCAAACATTAGATAATTTATGAATACAACTATGTATAAACATTGGTGATTTATTAAATCATGGTAAAAGACAACAAAATCTGTTAGTATGGCAACCGTGTTACAAATAACTTTCATGCACTATTAAAGATAATATGGACATAATTATGTGTAAATAACAGCCAGGTGCCATGGCTCATGCCTGTAATCCCAGCACTTTGGGGAGGCCGAGATGGGGCGGATCACCTGAGGTCAGGAGTACGAGACCAGCCAGGCCAACTTGGTGAAACCTTATGTCTACTAAAAATACCAAAATTAGCAGGTCACGGTGGGAGACACCTGTAATCCCAGCTACTCGGGAGGCTGAGGCAGGAGAATCACTTGAACCTGGGAGGCAGAGGTTGCAGTCAGCCGAGATCCTGCCATTGCACTCCAGACTGGTTGACAGAGGGAGACAGCATGTCAAAAAAAAAAGTAATAATAATAATTATTATTGTGTAAATTAATTATTACATAATTTTAAAAATATGAATACATAACATTGTTATAGATAGTTATGTACATATATATGTAAAGTTTCAGTTTTGAAATTATTCAAAAAGGTGGATAAATAAAAGACTTTATTTTCATATAAATCCATCATTAGGAAATAGTCATAAAATAGTAAAAATAAGAAAAACAGCTAATTATATCAACCATTATATATACAATTCAGTGAAACACAATTAAGTTCCTTGTTATACTTTTTTAAACAAGAGAGTTACATAGCACAGATGTGTTGGTAATCCCAGTTAATGGTTTATCTTTGAACATATTCAGATAAATTACAGCTAGGCATTTAAGCAATTATAATTTTAAAACGGAGTGAGAAACAAAATTTTAAAGTTAGCATGTGGCTCCGTGCAGTGGCTCACACTTGTAATCCC
Organism: Nomascus leucogenys; assembly: GCF_006542625.1. NCBI lineage: Eukaryota > Metazoa > Chordata > Mammalia > Primates > Hylobatidae > Nomascus > Nomascus leucogenys. Next base: position 34,836 of record NW_022095944.1, on the reverse strand, counting down.
AGCACCTTGGGAGGCCAAGGTAGGCAGATTACCTGAGATCAGGAGTTTGAGACCAGCCTGAGCAACAGGGTGAAACCCCGTCTCTACTAAAACTACAAAAATTAGTTGAGCATAATGGTGGGTGACTGTAATCCCAGCTACTTGGGAGGCTGAGGCAGGAGAATCTCTTGAACTCGAGAGGCAGAGGTTGCAGTGAGCTGAGACCAAGCCATTGCACTCCGGCCTTTGTGACAGAGTGAGATACCATCTCAAACAAACTAAAACAAAAACAAAACAAAACAAAATTAGCTTGTGATAATATTTAGTGAAATAATTGTTATACTTAAAATATTTCTTTGAATACCCTGTGTTAAGTCAACTTTCTTGCATCTCATTCCAAACTTGTCTGTTGAGCTTTGAGCCCCCAAGTGTGGATTTCAATACTTCATAAACCTAATCAGCCAATTTACCGGTTTCTATGCAATCTAATCCACCTCAGGAAGTGGGTGTGGTCTTTCGAGGGCCCATACACTTTCAAAGGATGCTTGTCCAGAGATTTCTCTCCTTCAGTGAGGACCCACTGGATTTGTGGCTGCTGGGCTTTGGAGCACCAGGAGTTACTTCTAATCTGGATGTCTACAGAGCTTCTAGACTGAGACCATTCATAGTAGCCTTGTGAGTATAAAATGTGCAGCAAAACCATCATGCTCACTTTTACTCTTAAAAATACTTAAATTTACCTGGCAGCATGCTTGGGTCTTTTCTAAGCAAACAAATAACTGTCTTAGTGATTTTACGGAAAATCAATATAAAGTATCTTCAGTTTGTAAGATATGGTTTGTGTTCCCTTGCTATTTGATTCTTTTTGTGTGACTGTTTTCTGTATTGTTAGATTTTTTCTTAAGTGTGAAAAGATATATTTCCATAGTTTCATGCAATGATAGAACCCATAAATACCTAAAATGTTCACTAGAATGTCGGCATGTAGTAGTGGTTATAATGTACGCCAAAGTGAATGTTAAAAATGTTGAATTATTTTGAAAATTCTTGTTGCAAAGGTCTTATTTGCTGCCTCTTCAAAATTTGCAGTTTGCAGACTAGATTTGAAAGCTGTTGAAAATAGATTTAATCGCCGGGCATGATGGCTCATGTTTGCAGCCTAGCACTTTGAGAAGCCAAGGCAGGCAGATCGATTGAGGTCTAGAGTTAGACACCAGCCTGGCCAACATGGTGAAACCCGGTCTCTGCTAAAATTACAAAAAAATTATCCTGGCATGGTCGTGGGCGCCTGTAATACCAGCTACTCAGGAGGCTGCAGCAGGAGAATTGCTTGAACCTGGGAGGTGGAGGTTGCAGTAAGCTGAGATCGCACCACTGCACTCCAGCCTGGGTGACAGAGTGAGACTGCATCTCAACAACAACAACAAAAAAAAAAAAAAAAAAAAAAAGAAGAAAGAAAGAAAAATAGATCAATAGATCTAACCAAGTGGCAAGGGCTCCCAAGAAGCTGCAACTTCCAAGTCACTAAGGGGAAAGGTGAATTGGCAGCCACGCTTCCGTTAACTGCATTTCTGGATTTTCTAGCGTAGAGTGGAAAACCTAATACATATCTTCATTTTTTTGTTATTTTAGAAGATAATTAATTGTTGATTAATTCTTGTTAATTATTATAGGTGAAATATTGGCTATTTCGAATGTGAAAGTGTTCTCTCTAATCATCTGAATTGACTATGGGAAAAAACTTTCCTAATTAAAAATAATAGGTATTATTTACATTTAATGTATTGAAGGAAGAGTTTTGATATTAAAGTTAAAAGGACAAATTTAATGATTGATAATTTTAGGAGTTGACAATCCACTCTGATTAATCAATCTTAGATAAAAGCTACTTTATTTATAATTGTCTGAGCATACTTCTTAGGTGAGTTTGGAGGCAGGGAGTATAGAATAATACCATAGATACTGAGTGTCTTTCATATATTATCATCATGGAATCATTGAGAGAGATAGAATGACAGAGACAGGATGACATTCAGAATGTGCTTCTTCATTAATTAGCTTATATAAGTGACTCAGAAATCATCCCAGCTTTTACCCTCCGCCCAGGCTTTAAGCTTGTCTAAGTAACTGGGAATGATTGAGAGCACAGCTTGTTTAACAAAAATGCCTGTTGTCTCATTTTCTCATTTGCATCACGGTTGTTCATATCCATAAGTTTCATACCCGTGAATTCAACTAATCTCAGATAAAAAATATTTACAGGGAGAAAAAAGCTGCTGTACTGATCATGCACTTTCTTTTTTTTTTTTTTTTTTTTTTTTTTTTGAGACAGAGTCTCACTCTATTACCCATGCTGGAGTGCAGTGGTGCCATCTCGTCTCACTGCAACCTCTGCCTCCTGGTTCAAGCTATTCTCCTGCCTCAGCCTCCCGAATAGCTGGGACTACAGGCAGGTGCCACCACACCCTGCTAATTTTTTGTATTTTTAGTAGAAACGGGGTTTCACCATGTTAGCCAGGATGGTCTCGATCTCCTGACATCGTGATCCGCCCACCTCGGCCTCCCAAAGTGCTGGGATTACAGGCATGAGTGACCGCGCCCTGCCAAACATGTACATATTTTTAATCTTCTTGCTGTTCCTAAACAGTATGGCATGACAAGTATTTATATAGCATTTACATTGTATTAGGCCTTCAAAGTAATCTAGACATAAAGTATTCAGGAGGATAGGTTTAGGTTACATACAAATCCCACACATTTATTAATAAGAGACTTGAACATCTTAGGATCTTGGTATCTCAGGGAGTCCCGGACTGAATCTCCGATGACTATTGAGGGAAAACTTTATAAATTCAGCATGTTGGAATTTACTATGTCTCAGTTTGTACTGGAGCTAAATTATTAGACATATTGGACAGAGCTCAAGTAGACAAGGAAAATTGTCCGCCAGCCTTTTTTTCCTTTTCATCGGGGCAAATAAAAATAAGAGAAAGAAATTCTCACTTTTTTTTTTTTAATTTTCAGAAACACGGATTCAGATGCCCTGCGAGTCTTCCAGAATGAGCTCATTTGCTGCATTTGCATGAAATACCTGATAGACCCGGTCACCATTGACTGTGGGCACAGCTTTTGCAGGCCCTGCCTCTGCCTCTGCTCAGAAGAAGGCACAGCACCAATTCACTGCCCTTCGTGCAGAAAAATCTCAGAGAAGCCCAACTTCAACACCAGTGTGGCACTCAAAAAGCTGGCTTCCCTAGCCAGACAGACCAGACCTCAGAACATCAACAGCTCAGACAATATCGGTGTGCTCCATGAGGAGACTAAGGAACTCTTCTGTGAGGCTTACAATAGATTGCTCTGTGGGCCCTGCTCTGAGTCACCAGAGCACATGGCTCACAGCCACAGCCCAATAGGATGGGCTGCTGAGGAATGCAGGGTACGTGATGCCTCTAAGGCAGTTTGAATTATGTAGAATCCCAAATAAGAATGATGAGGGCCTATGATAATGATGGTGATGAGAATGCAGATGGTGGAGGTGGTGATAATTCCATGTCAATCATGACACATAAATGTGTCCTTTCAATGTTGCTGACTAATTTGGCACTCTAATCATAGCTGCGTTGAGACTTCCCTAAAGGAGATTTACTTAGAAACATTGTTCAAACATATAGAATGGAGCTGTGGAGCAGGCGGCCAGCACCAAGAACACTTTCCAAAGTCAGGTTATATAAAAGCCAGTTTCTCAGAAAATTGATGATATTATCTGAAGGGTCCCTTAAAACTCTCTATTATGTTTCTATCACTTTTCACATCTAAATTATTAGAACCAAATGTGTTTAATTTGGAAAAATCTGACCACTCCACTCTAACTTAATTTATGTTTCTTTCAATTACAGTCTTTTTTTTTATTGATAAGGGGATGAAATCTACTATACTGTCTTCATTATTGCTAAGCTTCTTGCTTTTTTTTTTTTATTATGCCTTAGGTTTTAGGGTACATGTGCACAATGTGCATGTTTGTTACATATGTATCCATGTGCCATGTTGATTTCCTGCACCCATTAATGGGTGTAGCTTCTTGCTTCTTTTGCAGGAGAAACTTATAAAGGAAATGAACTATTTATGGAAAATCAATCAAGAGACACGAAACAATCTAAATCAGGAAACTAGCAAATTTCATTCGTTAGAGGTAAGAATGAAAATGCTTTCTTTGTTTTTATGCAAATAAACACAATGTTAGCTTTTAATTTTTAGCTAAATTCAAACTACCATTGAAAGATAGTGATTTCTTCCCAAGAAAATGTAGTGATTTCAATTGATATAATAGGAGTTGCAAACAGAGAAGCCCACACAAGCTAGCCAAATTAATTCTAGTATATTGGATAAACAGAATGATGTGTATTCTAGTTCAAATTTGAAGGTTGGTATAAACCTTTTCAGACACTGCAGATGAGACAACATTTCACTAAGATTGGGTGTGAGGAAGGTGAAAGAAATAGAATAGTATATAGAGTAAAAATGTGGTACAAGTAAAAAAAAACTGCATAATATGGTGTATGGCTAAACCTTTTTTAACATGTAGGTGAATCAGACATGGAAAAATCCTAAAAGAGAGATTAATAGAGGAATAATTGACTCAGTAACAAATGTGTAGAAGCGTCACAGTGACAGAAACCAGGAGTCTTTATAAAGGTTTGATTTAAAAAGGGAGAGAGAATATGAACATTGAAAAAGATGGACAGAAGAAGATAGCAAATGTTCAAGACTCCTTGCAAGAGTGAGGCAGAAAGTTTCTAAGTTGCTTGATTACACCCAGCATATAATTATTTGAAGTTTTCTATTGAGAGTGAGAACATGTAATCCTTTTAACCAAACGTCTCTGCAGCACTATGTGTTATTAAGGAAGAGGATAATCAGTATTCAATATCAAAAGATGCATATATTTCTCGAAGAGGAGGAGCAACTGCAATTGCAGGCACTGGAAAGAGAAGCAAAAGAGCTTTTCCAACAACTACAAGACAGTCAAGTGAGAATGACCCAACATTTAGAAGGGATGAAAGACATGTACGGAGAGCTGTGGGAGACATGCTGCATGCCTGACTTGGAGCTGCTCCAGGTGAAGAGGGAGGGTCCATCCTCAGAGACAGGAAGCCTTTGCTGGACAGTGCTGCCAGGACATGCAAATATCACCTGCATATGTCACTGCTCTAAGCTAAGTGACACATGCTGTCTGACTTCCACCATTACATTTCTCCATTCACTTATTACTGGCATACTTTGATAATCTTTGGGAAATTTTTGCCATTTTAGCTGATAACATATAACAAAGTTCTCTTCAATATAATTTGGAGTACTATCCACACAGAGAGATCATCCAAAATCATTAGAACTCTAGGCCAGGGGAAGGTTAGTAATATTCCATTTACATGCCCTAGTTCCTCCTCACTCTGATCTCCCAGAGAGCAGTGATTTGCTGAAGACATTGAGGGGTTTCCCCTTGCCTGGGCAAGATTTCTCAAAGCTGCTCATCAGTGTCCATGTACTGTTTCTCATATGGTTCTCTGTTTTGTTTTAATAGTTGTCATATGGGGTCAGAGCTTTCCTTGGAAATAAGATTAGGAAATTAATGACACTGGAAACCTAGATATCTTTGCTTTACTCCACCATCTCTTGCTGAGCTCCTTTCTTCTTAATGCCCACTGATGAAGCTTTTTATTGTTTAGTTGAGGTTCTGTTATTAATGTAGTCTTGAATGATTCCTTAGCAGGAAATAAAAAAGATATACATTATTAAAACACTAAAACAAAGAAACAAGAGTATGAGAAAAGATGCAGAAGGAAAAATCTCTCATAATTAACATTATCTTTTGTTTTTTTGCCGGATGTGGGAAATGTATCAGCAAGGTGAGTTTACACTAAAAACAAGGCTATTTGGGAAAAGTTTGTTCTCTTGTGAATGAAGGGGATGTATACATTTGAGTACTAACATCGTTGTCAGGGGCTATTTCCAATTTTGTTTCAAAAGAGGGCCTGAGGTCTTCTTCTCTTTGGTCTGGAAAGTTTTCATCTTAAAATTTGTATGAATTAAAATATACATAAAAACAATTTGCCATTAGGAAGTTTGTTCTCCCATTTCATCCATCCTGACCAGCCATACCCCACAGATCTTAATACAAAATTACTCTGAGGAATCATAGAGGAGTCTTCTACTCTAGAGGGGTCAGAGGTTAAAAAACAAAAAAAAGACAGAAGGAGGAGAGAGATTCCCTAAGGATGGGCTGAGGAGGGATGTTTTGGTCCTAAAAGCCTCAGTGACCCGGGCCTGCTCCATCACCGTACACCCAGTTCTAGGAAGGACCTCAGGAAAATGGTTACCTCGGGACCCTCAGCAGCAGGGTTCTCAGGCTGGAGTTAGACTCCTTTGATTTGCACAAAAGATTAAAGCCTTTTGTCTCAGTGAACATTCTCTGTCAGACACTGACTAGCATTCGTGACAACTGCAGCCTGAGGTCCCAAAGCTTTTTGTCTGAGATTTCTGCTCTCTGAAATATTCCCAAGATTTCTGCCTACCCTCAGGGGGTGTGATGGGCAGAGGGAGGCAATGACTTTTAATGATTTTAGAAGTTGTATAATGTCTGAGAATAATATATCTGGGGAAATTGGGTTTTTATGGAAGTAAAATTTAGAAAAAGTAACATCCTTATGGACCCTAGAGTGTGGAATAAAATGTACAACCAGTTAACCAAAACGGGCAGAATTCTGAGGAAACATCTTATTATGAAAATGTGATACCTTTGTATGACTGTGTGATTAACTCTGGGCCTGGAACAATAGCTGAGGCCATTTTTTTGCAGGACTGATTTTGCACAGATGCAAAAGCCCCAGCCAGTGAACACAGAGCTCACTTCATGGAGCATAACTGGAGTCCTAGACATGCTCAACAACTTCAGAGGTAAGAGCCAGCTGCTTGGCAGTCCAGCCTCAAATTATTTCCTTATTGGGTCCCTTGGTTGAGGCTTTTCCCATTTAAGTTTTATTAGTTTTGACATGTAGGTAATACATACTTTTCCAAGACATGTGCATCTTCTCTACCTGCATAGTATTACAATGATCGAAACTCAATTTCCTGACTTACAGTTTGATGAAAATGTAAAGATACACACTTTATATGCAGAATAAGAGGACAAAGAATATTCAGATCATGTAGTTATGAAGACACTAGTTCTCATGGTGGCATCAGTATTTTGTGTTTATTCAATTTAATTCAATTTTGATGGCTTAGATTTGGCATAATGGTTTTTAATTGTTTCTATTCTATGTGCATTTACATGCATTCTACAAGTTACCACAAAATCAGAACATTTTGATCAACAAAGAAAATGACTAAAATATCCATAATCAGGACAATTCTAATGCCATCAGATACATCTCGTAACAAGTGAAAAGTGGGGGATCTGTGAACGAGACTTAACCCTGTTAGGCTCATTCTAGAGAGCAGGTCTAAGTAGCAGAGGGCAGGAACCCAGAGTAGATTGAATCAGGAGCTAAACAGATAATGTAAAGCCAGAGTATTCTTTTCAGAAACTTATAAATTTTACATGTGTTAATTTCTACCAAATTTTATATGTGTGAGACTATAAGAGGCATTACTTACATTCCAATAAATTCTCACATCACAGCAAATTGATGTCTACCTGTTGATGATCTTAAAGACAAATAATACAAGAAGATTTTTCTATTGAAGAAAGAAAACATTTTAGATATGTCCTGAAACAAAATATCAGAGACAGACATTAAATCATTACTTTGCCCAGTGAGATGGTCACGTTTTTTCTCTATTATTTAAGGAATAATACATAATTGTATGTGCTGTAGAGGTGTAATAACTTTTCATCTTCATGGATGCATGGGGCTGAACTCTCTTGGCTTCCTTTTTTTTGTATTTTCTGGGAAGAAGAGCAAATGAAGTGAATAATTGGGCCACAGAGCCTCTGTCCCTCATAGCACTGACTAATATAATATTTTTTCCTTGTCAGTGGATAATGCTCTGAGCACAGAAATGATTCCTTGCTATATAAGCCTTTCTGAGGATGTGAGATATGTGATATTTGGAGATGACCATCTCAGTGCTCCCATGGATCCCCAGAGAGTGGAGAGCTTTGCTGTGTGGGGAGCACAAGCATTCACCTCCCACAGGCATTTCTGGGAGGTGGATGTGACCCTCTCCTCCAACTGGATTCTGGGAGTCTGTAGAGATTTCAGGACTGCAGATGCCAATATCGTTATTGATTCTGATGAAACATTTTTTTAAATTTCTCAAAAAGGAGCAACCACTGTAGTCTCTCCACCAACTCTCCACCTTTAATTCAGTATGTGCAAAGGCCTCTGGGTCGGGTTGGGGTGTTTCTGGATTATGATAATGGATCTGTGAGGTTTTTTTGATGTTTCTAAAGGTTCTCTTATCTATGGTTTTCTTCCTTCCTCCTTCTCTTCCCCTCTGAGGCCTTTCTTTTGCTTTGGTTGTACATGAAAAGTTGGTTTCATGATGATTTATTGTGACGTCCCATATATGAGGCAAATAGTGTCCTAAGACCCTAAGTGTGAGAGCCTGTGAGCTCATTGTAACTTCATGGAATGTAATTACTTTATGGTTATAAATGGGATAACCACCTTGAATCTGTACATTTGTTAATTAAGTTATTTTAATTAATAAATTATTGTGGAATCTTTACTAGAACATCAATAATTTCTTTTGTACTAGTTTTTTTGAGACTAATTCACTTACCGTGCAAGTCATGTTCTAATGTATTTAATTCAGAGATTGTTAGTATATCACACTTGTGCAGGCATCAGAGCTCTCTACTGCCTGTGCACTTTTATCACTTCCAGAAGAATCCCCATACACATTAACACTTATTCTCCATTCACCCTCCCCTATTCCTTGACAGCACTTAATCTACTTTTTATGTTTTTGCATTCAGGTAAATAAAATCATACAATGTAAGTTCTTTTTTTAATCTGATTCCTTTTTCAGAGAGTATGTTTTCAGTTTGTACACACTGTAAATCATTTGTCTTAGTTGTATATTTGAACCAGCCTGGGGTAGAATAATGAAGTGGTGGATATCTTATCTTACAAAGAATAAAAAGCATGCTTATTTTCTTTTTAAGTCTGAGCAAGTTAAGTTGACCTCACAGACTTTATTGTTTCTCAACATCCTAGTTATTAATCACATTTCAGCTCATACAACAGTTTTTCAGTGCCGGGTTGCTCTGCTATTACATCTTCTCTGAATATATTATATCAGATTATAATATTCAGAAAACTGTTGTACTTATTACTCGCAGATTGAAAATTCCAAGGGGGCAATGGCAGTATTTGTCTTCTTTGCTAATATATTACAATTATTCAATGCAATTATTAGAATAGATCACACAGTAAATAAGAATGGTAAATGGATAAGTAGAGGAGTTAATATGTATAAATATTATTCTAACATTAAGAAACTTTTCCAAAATATAAGTAACAAAATAGGATAGAACATACTAATGAATATCTATCAAAAGATAAGAAATAAATTGATTTTCAGATTCATATCAAAGATAACACTATTATGCTAGGGTTTAAAATAATTGCAGCATAATTTTGCAGGGTTGATTTCAATTGTCTTAGGTTTTTTAATAGAAATAATCGAAAGAGGAAGCTTCCTATATAAGATGATGGGGAACAGGAACAGACTTAGAATAATGGAGGCTGTCCTTATTTAAACTGACATATAAATTTAATTACTTACTAAGCATAAAGTGGTATAAACCTCCTTATGCAGTACAAAGAACAAACTTTGTTTACATTTTAAATAAGAATCCAGGTGATACAGAATGGAAAATTCTATAAAAGAATGTAATAGCTACGTCTCCTAGCGCACCGGCTTATGTGCTCTAACAAAGACCACGAATTTGAAATGATTCAGAAGGTGCATTTCTCTCACATGTTTGTACCAATATAGGAGTTGGTCAAGAAGAAGACTGACATCTTCAACAAGTGAATTTTACCTCTTTGTGCAGGAAACTTCCATTTATTGCCATGTCCCATGCAGCAGGAAAGCCAGAAGAAAAGTAGGAGGGACAAGAGTATTTGGCTGTGAAGAAATTACCAGGTGTTTCTCACAATGCTTTTATTCCTGTCCTATAGGTTCAAAATTAGGCAGATGGGACACTAAGTGGTAATGTATCTGGGAATGCTGTTTACACTCTAAACCATATTTATTCTTATCATTTGATTCAGAAAACAAATTAAATGACTGGCACAACTGAAATTCACCCAAGAGATTTGTTCAATGAAACAAAGCTGAACCTCAACCAAATAGATAAGGCTGCTGCCTAAGGTTAGCACCAGTTGTTAGTGATTCAAGAGTGAGTAAACCCTGCTTTTTACCACTGTCGAGGTGTCCAGTGTCATCCTTTTTAGAGCCTGGCTAGTTGAGGGTTATGTGGCAAGAAACATCTTATTTATATTTTAGTCCCTTAAATGAACGATTTTGATAGGAATGATTCTCCAAATTTTGAAGATAATTATCAGAAAGATTCTCTTATTCCTTCACTGTATATCACATAGACTATAATAAACTGTCTCTCTTCTGTCTCCACATATTTCATGCAGAACATTAGGAGTTAGCAGAGAGAAAGCCTATCACCAGCTTCTTTTGGACTCGCTGCCTTTTTCCAAGTGATCTGAGATGATAAAATTATTTACCTCAGGGCTCCAACCCAGCACTCCTTTTTGATTTTCACCTATGTTTTGTGAGCTTTTCTGTTGATGCTAAAACTCTATGCAAAGCCTCATAATTTAATTACATTATTTGTTGTTAGATTTCAAGGAAAAATTTATTCCTGACATTCTTCTAATTTAGCTCACATTCACTTTGGCAGGAAGACAGAATTAGCTACTTTACCATCACTTAGTATTTGACTCTGATTTTGGAAGATGAAAAAGTTTTTGTGTCTATTTACCATATTTTCTTAGCCATTTAACCAAGATAATCTTATTCTGTTGATTCTCCTAGAGATACTTAATTTATTTATTCTCTTCACCTGTCAGAATTTATGTTAGAATATCACCAAGACTTACTTACAATCGAAATAAGTCTAAGAGAGACCACTAAGAACACTGTCAATCATTAATACAGAAATCTTGAACTTCCTGAGATTTTTATCTCTCAAAGAAGTTATTTATGAATAGCCTGGTTATAGTTTCTTTTAATACAAGAATTGTCACTCTTCGATAGTACAAAAAGTAAAAATTGATAAAGAGGATAACTTGGAAAAAATTAATCTAACAAAAGTGAGACACATTCTTGACTAGCACTTTATTTCTGTACTAAATTTAGGAGACATGTAAATGGCAGGTTTCCTAAGTGAAATAAGACAGACGCACAGACAAAAATACTTCATGGTCCCACTCATATTTGAAATCGATTTTGAAAAGTTCAATACATTAAAAACGGTGGTTACATTCATGGGAAGAAAATAGGTAAATGAAGGGTAACAGTGGTAAAGGTGCCATAATGTAGAATAAATGAATCTGATGTACAACCTGTAGGTATATTAGATAATCTTGTATTGTTTTTGGGAAATATTCTGAGAGACTAGATTTTTGGTGTTCTTATCATAAAAAAGAAGCACAGCTAAGTGGTATGATCGATTTGTTAATTTTCTTCATTATAGTAATCATTTCCTTATGCACATGTATCTCAAAACGGCATATTGTGCACCTTGAAAATATAAAATAAACAAATTAAAACAGAAAGATAATTTTGTTCTTGCATCTAAGCTGAAAATAAGTGAAGACTGGGTCAGTAATAACAACGCTTTGCTGAATTAAGAGAATTCTAATAAAATGTTCTTAGTTGGGAAGCTATCTGTATTAAATAAAATTGATCTAAAGCTGGTTACAGGGGCCATACATATAATCCCAGTGCTGTGGGAGGCCAAGGCAGAAAAATCACTGGAGGCCAGGAGTTTGAGATAAGCCTGTGCAACATAGTAAGACCTTATCTCTACCAGAAAATAAACAGAAAATTAGCCTTGAGTGTTGATGCGCACCTGTTGTCCCAGCTTCTCAGGAGGCTGAGTTGGGAGGATTGCTTGAGTCCAGGAGTATAAAACTGCTGTGAGTTCTGATTGCGCCATTGCACTCCAGCCTGAGTGACAGAGTAAGAACTTGTCTCAAAAACAGCAACTAATTATTATTTGTAGCCATTTTACCTGAAAGGTATAATTCTTTCTTCTACAATTAAATCCGCATATGTCTAGGCCAGCTATATCAGGTAGAGCTTGTCCTCTAGTGCTTATATCTATAAAACAAGTAGGACAATTATAAGGAGGCTCTAAGCAAAACAATTTTTTTCTCATTCTGGACTTTGAGGTCTTAATTCTTTAGACTAATTTTCTGTCTCAATAGTGGATATCACCCTGAAACTTAATTTGTCCAAACACCTCACATAACCTGACATTTTACAAAACATATAGTTCATAGAGTCAATACGTTCTTATGCCTTAAAGTCTCCAGGCATTGAAGGATACTACCATGTGGAAACTCAGGCCTTCTACTGCATTACTGAAGGAGCACATTTGAGACTCACAGCACTGGTTGCAGGAGTCTGTTAACAGGTCTGGACAATGAGTAATGTCAGTCTAGATAATTCTGAGGAAGGCTTTCTGCCTTGTTATAAGGAGGATAATCACTGGAGACTCTAGACAAGTTCCCGGTCATCATTCCAGCATTTAGTTGCTGTTTTTGCAATCCCAGCACTTTGGGAGGCCTAGGCAGCTGGATCACTTGAGGTCAAGAGTTCAAGACTGGCCTGTTCAACATGGTAAAACGTTGTCTCTACTTAAAATACAAAATTAGCAGGGGGCGGGGGGCGGGGAATATGCATTAGAAGGGAAGGAGAACATACGTAACATGCCATTGGAAGGTGAAATTCCTAATATTTGAGAATATTGTTGAGAACTATGTTTAATTCTCAGTATAGAAAGATGTACCCTTTGAATGACATTAAAAATTCACTAGAAGAGTGAAGAATAATAGTTAAAATGTCACATAAGTAACAACAGTCTCAAAACAAAGTGTTCTAAAAGGTTAAAGTACGTATATGAGGTAGAGGAGAGAATAAATAATAGTTAATTAATTAGACTTTATTATGTGAAAAGACTTTTCTAAAATTCTTCTATAATAATTGAAGATATAAATGACAATAATTAAAGTATACAAAAATAAAAGCATTAAAATAGTGAAACATTTAATAAAGGGTAAAGTTGAAAATTATTTAATTTTTAATCTCAAAAATCAGAAAGTGATTTTATCAATGTCCTAAAAAATTAAAATAAAAACAAACAATAATGTAAAAGAAGTGAGGTTTCCGCCGGGCTGGGGGCGGAGCTAGGGCTTCCCTGGGGACACAGAAGCAAGAAGCAGGGACCTTGGCGCCCACCAGGCTTTCCGGGCCAGAGCCTTCGCCAGCCACCCACGCCTCCCCCCCACTCCCGCCCACGCCTCCGGCCGCCTGTGTGGTGCTGCTGGCTGGGACCCAGCCGCAGGGTGGCGGGGCGCGCTGCATGACCCCGCCACCGCTGTCCCCACTCCTAGGAACACAGGTCTAGGAGGACCGCGCTGACTACAAAGAGTTCCAGGACTTCTCCTGTCTGCCCCACACCCGCAGCATCGCCTGGGACGATTCCTTCTACCCTTTCCAGGACCAGGAGGAGCACGGCGTCCAGGGCGTGGAGAGCGTCCTGGAGGAGGGCGTCCTGGAGCAGTGGGGCTGCTGCAGACTCTGGTGTTGCGGGCGCTGAGCTTTGAGAAGGCACAGGAGACTGACCACAATGGCTAGACTGGCCTTAATGTCTCCTGCTACCACAGCTTTGTGGATATACCGTGGTGGCCTTAGCTGAGTGCCCCAAATTGACGTCAACTGGCAGGGCAGGGAAGGGAACGCAACCCTAATCATAGCTGCACAGGCATGAGCTGCCCCTGGCCCCATGGGCACAGTTGCCTTAGACACTGGCTCTCAGCCTTGCACTTCCTGCCTCAGCATCACCTGGACTGGTTCATTTGAGCTTTAACACAGATCTGGTGGAAACACAGACTGCCAGGCCCTGCCCCTGGAGTCTTTCTTTGAATAGGCCTGGGGTGGGGCCCAAGAATGAGCAGAAGAACAGGTTTCCTGGTGAGGCTGATGCCACTGGCCCAGGGATCCGACGTTGAGGACGGAGGGCTTTGAGGTTTTCATGGCTGATGATGGCCAGGAACCTTTCACAGTAGGCATTGAAGAACAGCAGAGTCCCAGACCCCAGGAAAGATGTCATCAGAGGGACATAGAGGCATCACGCAATTAAAGTGAAAATGAAGAAAGGAGCTGAGGATCTGTTTCATGACTTTCCTGCGCTGTTTTACTAAAGAGGCTGTTCTGGCCCAGTCAGGGCACGCTATCACCACCAACTACTTGTTGAACTATGTCCTGGGTCTTGACCTTGAAGGATGCATGCACCAGGGTGGAAAGCCGCCATGCAGGGTCGAACCCATCGCATCGGAGCCCTGAGCTAGCAGGGGCAGGTGTCCACGCGAGGGCCCCGCCGTGGGATGTCGCCAGAGGTGTGGCCACTTACACGTCTGCCTCATGCAGAGGCTCCTGGAGGGCCCCTGCCAGGAGCGGTTGGGGGAAAATTACCAGCTTGAGTTGCCTCCGCTCCAGGGCACAAGCCTGCAGAGGCTCAGGGACTGCGAGCTGTCCGCGCTGACGCTGCGCTCCGTGCGTGGCCCGGAGGACCGGGGCGCCCTGGACCACATGGTCAGGATGACCACCAGCCTCTAACAGCCCCGCCGTGGCCATCGCGTGCCAGACCTTGTGCCCCGAGTGCTCCCTGTGCGTGGGGAAGAGGCGGCTGGCGATGCAGGAAATCCTGGTGGCTCAGGAAATTCTGGCGGCGCGGCGGGGGATGGGGAGGCAGGCGCAGGAGGCCGGTGAAGCCGAGGGCACAGAGCAGCACAAGCGGCCCTGACCAGTGGCCGCGGGCTCCTGGGAGGGCTCCCCAAGAGCCGGCCTCCCACCTGCCCTGCTGCCGGGGTCCTGGGGCTCTGCCGACCCCGCCCGGCGGAAGGCCAGCCTCCTGCCCCTGAGCGCCTGCGGCGGAGCAGCTTGAGGTCGGGCATGGTGCCTGGGGTCCGCCTCAGCAAGGCGCCCGCGCCCACCTTCCAGCCCCAGAGGCCGGCGCGGAAGGGCAGCACCAAGGTCATGGCCACCTGCGGATACCCAAGTGGCCTTACAAGGTGGCCAAGGAGGAGAAACCGGAGGCTGAGGACGCCGAGAAGAAGCACCAGGCCAAGGTGCAGTAGAAGCGCCCGCCGCCCTGGAAGAAGAGGACGTGAGAATCCGCGGGCGCTTGACACGGGGTTCGAGGACAGGGTGAGGCGGCGGGGCTGGGCACCATGGCAGCTACGGGGACCACCAGGCGGCGGGCGTTTCCACGCTGTCTTTCTAGGATGCTCCCAGGAAGGGGCTGGGGGAGCCACATCGATTCGCCTGACACCAGCCACCCTAGCCATCAGTACACGTAGTGGGCATGTTGCCTAAAAGGCTCCCTTTAGAGAACCTCAATTAAGATTTGTTTAAAGATCAATTTATGAGGCCGGGCGTGGTGGCTCATGCCTGTAATCCCAGCACTTTGGGAGGCCGAGGCTGGCGGATCACCTGAGGTTGGGAGTCTGAGAGTAGCCTGACCAACATGGAGAAACCCCGTCTCTACCAAAAATACAAAATTAGCCGAGCATGGTGGCACATGCCTGTAATCCCAGCTACTGGAGAGGCTGAGGCAGGAGAATCGCTTGAACCCGGAGGCAGAGGTGGCAGGGAGCCAAGATCGCGCCATTGCACTCAGGCCTGGGCAACAAGAGCCAAACTCCGTCTCAATCAAAAAAACCTCAATTTATTAAAGGGTATTTTCTGCGTAATTTTGTATTTTTAATTGTTATCCAATTTGCCAAGTTTTACAAGTGACAGGGCCCCTTGTATCCAAGGCAGTTTTAATACACTTGCCTGAAGACCTTTCATTTAAAATACTGTTTCTAGCAATAAATGTTTATGATATCTGTAGGAGTTTACACAGAAATCATGGGATTCTCTCCTTTTTGGCTGTTTGTTTTGGTCTTTTCTTCTCATTGTGGGTGCACGTGCACAATGGATGTTTTCATTAGTTAGATTAAGTAATGCCAGATATTTCTATTTGATGGAGGGATTGACTCATTCAGCCACATGATCAAGTGAGAAAGACATAGCATATTTTATTGTATCTTTTTAAAAAGTATTATCCATAATGTCATAAATTGGGGAAAAACATTATCGTAAAATTATAAAACAATGCAGAGATAAGCATGTATGTATTGCTAGAATTAAACTCATTTTAATCAAGGAGTTTTAGGTAAACTGGATACAAAATCTTTAACATATTAAAAATAGATATGAGGAAAACGTGTCATTTGATAAAATGCGGGAAATGTAATAGATGATTACCAGAAATACAAAATTAAGCCATATATGCTCTTAAGTAAATCGAATCCAGACATCCTTAAAATGTAAAAAAAGGATGCAACAAGAGTAAGGAGCCCAGAACGATGCAAATTAAGGGAATGGGGGGAGGTGATGTTTAGAACAAGCAAAGAGAATACAATGGGAAGCAAACTTATTTTAGGTAAATTCTCCTGGAGTGGACCAGGAAGCCCTCTCTTCCAGACTCAGTTCCAAAGAGTCCCTTATGTGGGTATTTCTTTTATTTTTCCTTTGAGGACTGCACTTGGTGTTTAGTTCAACCTCATGTGGACCTCATGGAATTTCCAAGACTTGGGGCCTTGGCATTGTGGCACCTTCCTGCCACACGTACATAATTCACAGCATTACCAAGTCACCACGAGCTCCACGCTCACCTCTGTCAGCCCAGGACCCAGCCAGGCAGTGTCACATGGTCTCCCAGGCATGCCTTTCCAAGCCGGCTATCCCTGCTGCGAAAGTTCTCAAGGCACTGGTCCGGGAAGCTGAGCCCTGGGCCTGTCCTAAAGCTCCACAGGTGACTGCACTGCAGCCCGCATGGAGAGCTGCAGCTCTAACACAGGGATTTTGAGAGGCCTCAGTCGCCTTTAAGTGGCACTTCCAGGACACCCATCCTGAGCTCTCACAAATGGCTCCACCTTCCCAAGGATGTCCTATTGTCATTGGAACAGCCAGTGTCAGGCAGCTTCTGCTCGGGCTGTTGTGGCATCTGACCCTGGGTGGGTGGCCAGACATTCCTTCCCGTTTCCTCCATGGGAAGTTGGCACTGGGAATGGTATGGAGCCCCCACGTCTACCCTAAGCCTTAGGTGTCTGCTGCTTCCAGGTCAAAAATGGACATTTCTGGTCCTGATCAGCCACCACCACGCTGTAACCGATGCTCATAGTCTCCAGGGATGTGTAGAACAGCAATGGCAGGACAGCAAACAACTGGCGATTTCTCCAGTTCCCACGCTGTTCCAGAGTGGACATGTTGGATCCCTGTCCCCAGTGTGTTCCAGCCTTACCCAGGTGCACAGGGTACCCTGGGGCTAGCACAGGGCTTGTCAAGTAATGCTCCTGGTGTCCACAAAACAGCTCCAGAGATACCTGCATTTTGAAAAGCCTGCCAAGCCAGCAAGTATGGGGCAGGACCCAGATTTCTTTGGCAAATCTGAAGGTGAGCTGGCCACTTGCCTGGTGAGTAGAAGCTGCCTTTACCTGGCCAGTGTATGCAACTTGAGAGAAAATGACAGCTTCATGGGGGGCTTTGGTGGGACTGGGAAGCCTGACCTCCCAGGGAGCTTTGGTATGGCCCCAGTGGAAAGACTGGATTTTGAAAACCCACCAGGCCCAACTGAAAGAAGGGTCATCCCTGATTGGATCCCAGACTCTCCCTGGTCTCTCTGGACTCGTTCTAGAAGTGACTTGCCTATGGGCAGCCCTTCCCTTTGGCCCATGAGGCAGGTCCAGGTAGCTTCTGCAGCTGTGTGCCTGGCTACTGGCCCAGCACTTCTCATCTTTGCCATGTGGAAGCAGATTTGCTAGTAGAGGAATTTTCCAAGTCAAAGGAAGTGTCGCCAAGCCTCTTTCCTCGACCTGTGGCGAGCCCATGCTCTTGGTTTCTTATCCTTTTTGGAGTGGGCAGCAGAGGGGACAAGCAGGCCTCCAGCCAGGCTCAGGGAGTTTGGGAGGGCAGGGAGAAAAGTCTAGATGATGAGGAACTGGAGCCACCTTGAGGGGGGTGTCCTGGGGTCAGTGTCGGGGTGATCAGTTGAGCCAGTTTATATTTAAGCAACATTATTATGTTCAATTATTTTGGGTAAGGGATTCCTCAGGGGAGGTGTGGTCATCTGGTCCCAGAGGTGGAGTGAAATGCTCACTCATCTTCCTGAGCCATTTGGAAGCCCTTTCCTCTAGCTCTAGGTACTGGTGGCATAGGCTCCTCGGTCTCAGATGGTGCACAGGGCTGGGGGGTGCAGGCTTTTTGTCACTTACCCCCTCAGCACTATTGGGCATCGGGCATTCAGAGGTCTCACAGTGGCCTCCCTAAAAGCCTGGTGTCCTAGGAGAACATTTATTATTTTTGTCTATTTTTGTTTCTTTGAACTGCTGCATTCACTCACTGAGGGCTTGCCCTCCCTGTAACCCTCATGTTGTTCAGGAAGGAGGGGACTGATGAGCATGGGCCCCCTTCTCCTCTCGTGTCAGTTGCCACCACACTGTCCCCCTGGCTTTATCACCACGTTCTCCCACCCCTGTTACCTCATCTCTTCTTCCTCATTCACACTTCCTTCCTTTGCCTGTTTTCTTCTCCCAGTTGGTTAAGTTCTTTATGATCTCAGGCACCACCTATCCTGAGGTCTACCAAGGACAGAAAAGCAGGGGCCTCTGTGAGGCAATGTGGTGTTATCATGGTGGGACCTCCAGGCCCCCAGAGTGAGTGAACAGCAGGCCTGCCAGCATCTGTGCTGATGGCTAAGAATTCCTCCACCGCCGTGCCCCTCCCACCCCCTCCTCTTTGCACAGAAGGGAGACCAGGTTTGCTCTCCTGCAATGACAGCCCAGCCCCTGCTGTGCACAGGGATGGGGCTCAGGGTCCCTCCCGGCACCCTGATGTTAATTAACTGTAGATAGTGAATTTCAAGTTGACATCTACCTTCTCAGGGATTTCTATATAAATATAGTTAGAGGAAAATCTAAAGTCTATTTTACTACTTTTTAGTGTTTGTGAAAATTAAGCTTAAAGTGGACAGAATAAATATTTCTCAGACAATGTCGATGCTACTGATTACAAGTGAGATGGCTGGAGCTCGCCCCTTGGTGGAGAATTTTTTGGTGATTGGAGATTGGGGACTCTGGCAACAGAAATGGCTTTACGGTGGGTGTGAGTCACTTCTGTCCCTCGGAGAGCCTCTTGTGGATTTGAAAGCATGTATGAACACCAGTGAAATCCACCTCCGTGTACACTGAGGCAGCTGATGAGAACACAAATGAGCCGGTCCTAGCACTTCCCTCCAGAACCGGTCACTCCCCGTCTAACGTTAGAGCATGTGAATTAAGAGTGACAATTTTTTCTACTTGCTTCTGTGAATAAAGTGTTCTACAGTCAGCCAGCACTAAACTCACTAGAAAGGAGGAGGGAAGAGCGTGGAGCCAATCATCTAGAATTACCTCATTATGCAGAGGCTGTCCCTTGGCTGCCCTTGGGAAAAGCAGTGTGAAACATCATGTGCCTCTTTCTTTTCAAGCTCCTCCTCACAGTCTCCTGGCAACACTAGAGACCTCAAAACTATGGAGATCAGAATTTCAATAGCTTTGTCATCTCAGCATTGACCACTCCTGAGACCCGAGCTTCCTCCTGGGAGCAGGAGACGGAGTTCGTGATGTTCGTTGGAAAATACGATTTATGAATGCAGGAGGGCTGTGCTGGGCCCCTCTGCCTGCTTCTCTCCCTGCTGTCAGCAGTGACCAGGTCTCCGGTGTGGAGGCGAGTCTGTTGTGGGTGAAACAGAAGCCCCTGGGGTAAGGCCAGACCCCAGGCCTGAAAAAGATGCAAAGCCTGCTGTTTCATGCAGCCCACCGGCAAGAGGACTACATCCCCTGCAGTCTCGCCATCCACACTACGTGATACGGGAAGGCTGTCTCTTCGCCCTTACCCTGCAGACCCAAGCCTGCCTTGAGGAGTGAGTACAGCCCTGAGGTGTGCCTTGCATTACTCTTTCCCCAGGTGTGCCCGGAGACTCAAGCTTGCTCATTTCTGTCCTGACACATCTCGCTGGTCCTGTGGTGGTCAGAGTCCTCCTGTTCTGTGTCAACTCCTAGACATCATTAGTCTTCCACGTGATAAAGTGTGAGTACTTTTCTCTTTTACAGTATTTGGGGAAATTCTAACAGACTCCCCAGGGATATGCGCTGGTCCCGCTGGCTCCCGTGGTAGGTAATTCTATGGATTCTGCACCTGGCAGCCAGCACTTTCCCTTGGAAGCCCCTGGGGTTCCTGTTTCTGTGGTCCTGGTCCTTGGTTTATACCCCAGTACATTTTGACTGGGACCTGCCTAGAACTGCCTGGAGGGCCGTGGTCTAGGGAAGGACAGGTGGAACCCTGACCACAACATATCCTTCTAAAACAACAAAGTCACATTGATGACAACGACTGCAGTGGGGTGAATGCCATCAAAGTGGGCATGCTGGGAGCCGCCAAGGGCTTACAGCAAAAACAGTTCTTCCCAAGGCGCCCTTTGCATCTTCTCCTCCTCGCCTCTCAGTGCATTTGGAACTTGCTTATGCGTTGGAATGACAAATCAACTGCTCGTTTCTGTGCCCCTGCACTCACAGCTTCCTTCATTAACAGGAAAAAGAAAAACACACACTACCTGAAATGATTTTACTAATTTTTGAGTGACTCAGTGGAAAGTCAGTGTTGCATACACAATTTCCTCATGCTGAGCCAGTTTGAAATAAGACTTGATAAAAGACACAGCCCTCAGTAGCAGGCGGTGCCACTGTGGACAGTGTACACTATGGTGTGAGGGTATGCACAGGTGAGCGTAAGTGTGTTTACTCATCCACACAGATAAACCAAAAGGACATCGGGCTTCATGCTGGCAAAGGTTATGATGCTGCTGTAGCTTGTTATGGGCCCTGGGCAGTGTCAGATGGGAAATGCTTTGATGGCATGTTGTTCAATGTGTATAATGGGGTCTCCTATGGCACAAGGACCCACTATGAGCACTCCGCCCTCTGTGGTGGAGAACACGGCTGGAGTCATCACAGCCCTGGTCTTTATTGAAAGGCAGTGTTGACCCAGAAGGCTCGTGTAGAACCCATTTGGCCAGGTCTGGATCATCTCTCTCCATATGACCTGCCTTGGTTGCACAGAGGGACCCAGACCCAAAAGGCCCAGAATCAAGAGGAAACTGAATGACATTTACCATTACACCAGCTTTCATTTATTTTTTCCATTTGACCATAAGGACTGTATTACTATGTATGCTTATATATGCTATTTACAGTCTGTTCCCTTTTATATGATGAAAGATTAATAAAAAACAAAAAATTGCCTGCAGTAAAACCATGCCTGAGGCCAAGAGTGGTGGCTCATGCCTGTAATCCCAGCACTTTGGGAGGCCAAGACAGGCAGATCACCTGATGTAAGGAGTTCAAGACCAGCCGGGACAACATGGCGAAACCCCAACTCCACAAAGTACAAAAAAAAAAAAAAAAATTAGCTGGGCATGATAGTGAGTGCCTGTTATTCCAGCTACTTGGGTGGCTGAGACAGGAGAATCGCTTGAACCTGGGAGGTGGAGGTTGCAGTGAGCCGAGATTGCACCATTGCCCTCCAGCATGGATGAAAGGGAGAGAGAGGGAGGGAGGGAGGGAGAGAGAGGGGGAGGAGAGAGAGAGAGAAAGAAAAAGAAAGAAAGAAAGAAAGAAAGAAAGAAAGAAAGAAAAATAAGAAAGAAAGAAAGAAAGAAAGAAAGAAAGAAAGAAAGAAAAAGAGCAAGCCATGCCTGAAGGGCACTGTGTGGTCATCACTTCAGCAGGTTGACACTCACCTGGAGGTCATGAAATCTGTCCATTAGGCCAGTGATGGGTGGAGCACTGAGCTCTGAGCTCACATACTGGGGCATGTGCCCCTGCTCTGACTCACTCCTTTAAAGAGGAAAATACAATTTAGCTTTCTAATACCAAATATTTCATCACAGGATTTAAAAACACATAATCATTCAAGGGAAATTCGTCTTTAAAACCCTTTCCTGATGTAGCACTGCGAAATTATAGGGATTACGAACTTGAGCCACTGAGCCTAGACTGACTGATGTATTCCACCAATAAGCTATGTACATAAACTCATGTCTTCCCACTTCTCAGAACCATGAAATCAATCATTCCTCCCTTTCTTTCCTTTATTTTTATTGTTTCTTAACAATACTAGAAGCCAAATTCATTCTTTTCTTAAACCACTTTTATTCATTATATGACTTCCTAAAACACCCAAAAAAAGGTTATTATCCACCATTTCTTCAATATACACCCTTTGATATCAGACAACCTACATGAGAGTCATTGGAATTTATGGTGATTCACAGATAATTTTTGCAGTATTATGTTTTTAAATTAGTCTTTAGTACCAAACCTCCCTACTCCATAGCCTGACCACTCTCTCTGAGCAGTAATCAATGCTGCATTGTACTCTCAGGATTGGAAGCCATGAGAAAAAATCTTCCTCAAATCGTAACCAAGATGTTTTCCACTCAAGTGGTAAGTGGACACATTTGTAGCATGTCTGTCTGAGGCTGAATCTGAGGGAAAAGTCCCAATACTTACGCAGGGAGGGGAACATCACACACTGGGGCCTGTTGGGGGTGGGGTCCAGGGGAGGGATATCACTGGGATAACTACCTAATGTAGATGATGGGTTGATGGTTGCAGCAAACCACCATGGCGCGTGTATACCTATGTAACAAACCTGAATGTTGCGCACATGTACCCCAGAACTTAAAGTATAATAATAAAACAGTTTTATGTCTTAATGTTGATGTTAAATTATCATAAATTAAATTATAATATATGCATTTGAAAAATTAGGCAAAACATCAAATTTATTTATTTCAAACTTATTCTATACATTAAAATATTTAATATATATATATATAAAATACTCTTCTGCATGAAAAATGCTTATAGTTTCTCTCTTTGATTTCAATGCTTCCTGTATCTTATCCTGGTTAATTTTTAAGTTTCCTAACCATTACCTTCCAAAATATTATTCAATATTCTAACTTCTAGTATCAATTAATGGAGTTCACAATTTATCTGAATAAAACACTGTAATATAACATTTGTGTGTTTCAATTCTTTTCTTAAACTTCTCTTTGAGATTCATTGATTTGTTGCATTTTGGTGTTATCTGTTTTGTAAAATTCTTTTGTATGATGAGATCACAATTTATTTAGCAATTCTACTGTTGATGAATATTTATTTTGTCTCCAATTTGGAGCTACTATAAAAATTGTTGTAATTATCAACATTGTGTTTATCTTGAAATACACATAGGCAGTCTGTGGAATATATTTTAGAATTAGAATATCTAGCCCATAAGGAATGCTCATAGTCAGTTTGCCAAAAAGTATCTCAGTTTACATACCTCCAGCCATGAATAACTTTCACTGATTCTTTATCTTTCACAACACACAATACTATGTGTCTTTAAAATTTTGCAAATTTTTATGGAAGCCTGTAGTTCAACTTATGGATGAATTTTTATTATTCTGAGGACTAATAAAAGTAATCCCTTTTTCATATTTGTCCAGATATTTATGCCTCCAATTTTATGAAGTACCTGTTCAAATATTTTCCCAATTTTACACTGGGTTGATTTTCTTTTATTTATTACATTCATTAATCACATGTATTGTATTTTATTGTGTATATGTTGGGATAAATATTTTTCTCCACTCTTGGTTTGCGTTTTAATTCTTGAATGGTATATTTTGAAACACAGACATCATCATTTTTGATATAAACTAACTTTTTCTTCTTAATTGTTACTTTTTTGTCCTGGTCAGGAAATCTTTCTGTATGAGAATATTTTATTGTGTTCCCTTCACCTTCAGAACATGAATCCATGTGGAAATGCACTGTATATGGTTTGAGGTAGGGGTCAGTATTCAGTTATGTCCATTTGAATATTTAATTGATTCAGCATTGTCCTGATCCCCTTGTAAATTTCACTGTAGAACAGCACTCTAATAATGCATGAGCATTTGAATATAAGATGAGATTTACAAGGACAAGCACAGCATAGGAGGTCAAATAAGATTACCTCAAAGTATACGTTCATAAATAAAACACATGGATAAGTAGAATATTGTTAGATGAAGGGAAAGAAAATATTTCCAGGTTACCATTGAGTCTTTTTACACCAAGGTTTTTCATGAAGTCCAAGATCTCTACTTTCTTCCATTGGTTTTAACTTCATTTAGACAACTCTCTTACCTATTATTTCACTTTGTGACATTCAGAAATAATTAAAAACCAGAGAATATATTCTATGCCATACATCATGGGTAATGATTTTCCAAAAATGATTAAAAAAGGAAACAATACACATGGTTTTTGTGTTTTCACCATATTTAATGAAACACTATAAATGAGTTTTGATGACATTAGAATGCAACTAAAGACATTAAATATAACTGATTTGTCCTGTTTGATGAGGTGCAAAAAAGATGGCTTTCTGGGATAAACAGGTTCCCAGAGCATATAGACACGTTTCTGACTTTTCTCTGGTCAGAAGTGACTACAGCAAAAGATGGGCCTGAGAGGAGGTGAGAAGGAGCAATTAGGGATGGTGTATATCAGGGAACTTTGATCAACGTCAACAAAGCTCATGGTTCTACTTCACAATCCAGGAATAATCCTACTGTGCTGGTAGGTCTTGGAACATATTGCACCACAAATGGGGAGGTGGTAAAGAGACTGCAGTGAGTGTCCTCCTTAACACATCCAAGAAGAAAGAGTCCCTCCTCTCCATCTATCTTGTCATTCTGTCTCTTCTCTTTCCAATAATTGTTACAGACTCCAAAAGCCCAATTCCAAGAGTCCCGCACGTGAACCTCCCAATAATATTTGCCAGATGTGAAAGCCTGAGCCCCCATACAAGAAAACATTCGGATTTTGCAGTGATATCGGGATCATCTTGAGGGTCACATCCAACATTCACGCTTCTCACATCTCCACACAGGAAGATATGACTATTGGCTCTTCCATGCTGCAGAGTAAAATCAACTGCAAAAATAATTTTAAAAAAGCATGGATACATGTAATTATTAGAAATTAGAATTCTTGAGAGAAAAGTTGTTCTACCAAGAATTTACTTTACCAAGAAATTTGAAGTTACAAGGACAGGAGAATTGTGACTAAAACATTTAATAAAGTATAAGGATGATTAATATTCTCTATAGGAAGAACAAAACCCTAAAAATAGACATTGAAAATTTATTGAAAACTTAAAAATTGAGAGTTCAATATAAGACCAGCCTGTTTTAATCCAATCTCCAATGTAAACGTGAAATATTATATGCCTTGAATGCCCTTTAGCTATCAAGCTCATTATTATTAAAATATTTCTTGTTCTTAAATACTAGTGATATAATTTTGGCAAGAATGGGAAGATTTTAGCTTACTCAAGCACTGCTCTAGATAACTGGATACAAGTCCATACGTTCAAATTATAAGTGGTAACTTAAGGCAGATTTTTGCAAAATCTTTTACCAGTCACTCTGCGGACATCCCTGCTAGCTCTAGACTGAAACTGAATTTTAGATTTTACTCGTAGCTCTTCATGTTGTAACTAAACTGAAATTATCACTTCTATTTTTACTTCCTATTTACATAATAATTTCTTCTTTCTTTTTACATGCTAAGTCAACATTTTACATTATATCAATAATATATATTTATTATAAGAAAATACAAATACTCCATCAAACTTCAGTGAACTCCATTCCCCAACGAAATGTGTTTAACAATTCAAATGAAATACGGTAATGTAAAATTTTTATGTAAGCTTGGATTATTAAGCTTCCTTCTGAGCATTGTTCCATTTATTCAATTTTTTATTTCTTATGTCATTCCATTTACCCAATATATAACTCTATACATGTGAGCCCAGAACATATTTGTTTTTCACTAGTTTTACTCTTCATGTTATAAATTGGAATATAAATAGAAACACAGATATAAAAGGGTTGCATAGCCATATGGTTCACTTCCTGCTGAAATGAAATAAAGATTTGGCGAAGGGTAAAGTATTACCCTCATGATTCTAACAAGAAGTAATACACTGTGGGAATTCTGCCAATGGGCTGACACTTACCTCTGAATCCATTGAGCCTGTCCAGCAGTCCAGTGATGGGCCTGCACTGAGCTCTGGATTCACAGGCTCAGACACTTGCAGCAGCAGAGACTCACACCTGCAACGAGAAAGACACAGTTACCACATCTACAGCCAAAAAAATACATAAAAATCACTACTTTTATTTAAAAGATGTTTCATGAGAATCCCTTTAACCCACACATTTGCTAATTCCAAAATTATCATTTTCTTTTTCGAATTCATTCTTATTCACAGTTCCTGATTTTCAAGCACGATGGAAAAGTCCATCTGAGCGAGAATTCATTCGAATCTTTCTTTGTATTGCTCCAAATTAGTAAGGATCATTAGTCTTAATACTAGGAGAATATTCAAAAATGAAATTCTGGGTTCCAGACCTCGCCAGAAATTCCTGAAATCATTGTCTGGAAAAGTGGGATTACTTTTAAGACTGCTGCATCTGTTGCTTCCTTCTCAAGGCCGGGGTGTTGAAACTTGCTCCAGGCAGGGAGATCTGCCTTTTATAGTTGAGGTTCTCTGGAGGCCTACACGGTTCAAACATTCCGAATAGTTTGTTCATCTATTTTTCAGAATTATATATTTAAATATAAACTGGAAATCATCAACACTTTTCACTGCTAAAATACTTTCCCCTTTTCTCTCTGGCTTCCCCTGGCTGACTTTGTAGCCATGTAGTAAATGTAATATTTTCTCTTTCAAATATGAAGGCTTTTGAGGAATAAACATGAAATTAGGAATAGAGATGCTCACTTCCTTTATTTTTCTTTCATTTATTTATTTTTGGTTTTCTTTCTTATTTATTTATTTATTTACTTATTTATTTATTTTTGGTTTTGCAGAACTTTCATTGAACTGCTTAAGAAAATCACTGTGTATGGCAACAAAATAGATGTCTACCTGGGGTGGGGGATGGAGAAAGTACAACCAGCACAAGGCAGTATCACTATCTGAATCAATTATACCTTCAATATCAAAGTTCCTGCTTGATATTTGTGGAAACTGAAAGCATCTGCTAAAATCTAGGTATGCACTCACCTGTGTAATATGTCTCCAGAAGCCTGTAAAAAAAAAAAAAAAAAAGAAAGGCTTAGTGCTATCCACAAGATAAATCTTCCACTAAGTTCAGTGTGAGATTTGGAGACAGTTTCTGAAGATATAATTTTCCTACAACGTTCCCTCCTGGAAAGCATTTTCTATTTCTTTTCTCATGAAAATCCCAGTCTATCATATGTCATGAATTAATGTCCTCATAAAGTCTAAGTCTTGAAGACGTTCTTTTTACAAGTGAAGGGAGAGGAGGCCCACAGAGTCTATGCTCTGCGGTAACCATAAAGAAGCTACTCAGTCATCTTCCCTCAGCCCTGTTACCAAAATGAGTGGACCCCAAAATAATATTAGTGTGATCCTAGATTCCCCAACTTCTCCATCATGCCATGTCTCCAAATTAGCCTAAATGCCAATGAATCACTTCTCATTTTATCCACTTTCAAAAATCCTAGATACATCACTGACTTTTGATGGGAAATATTTCTTGGGGCTGTCTGTTACCTTGGCCATTCTACAAAGTTTTGTTGCTGGTGGATAAAGTAGGAGGGATCTTCGGCCTGGTAGAATCACTAGGAGAGGCTATACCCTCCCAACCAAGTAGCATTAGTTATCGAATAGTATTTTTGGAAACAAATCATGGAAGTAAAGGGGGAGACGGATTTCAGGAGAGAGGAAAAATACCCATGCATGTGAATGTTCAACATCATGATACCCCATGGTCAGTCCGTACCTGGAGTAGCTCCACATCTGCTTTATGGCACATTTGCTTCAGATCCTCATACATTCCTTTTAAAAGCTCCCTCAAATGTTCCATTCTGGCTTTGCTTTCATTGAGTTGCTGAAAAATGTCCTCGCCTTCCTTTCGCAGCCTCTCCAAGTGATGTTGCTCTTCTTCATGGAGAAATGCAGGCATCTTCTGATATTCAGCTCTGATTGCTTCTATCCTTAAACTCACATAATCCTGCAGTGACAATTAGTCAAAATAGAAATGTTTTATCCATCTTCTCTTGAATTTCACTGATTCCTCTTAGCATTCTGAATACCCAATATTTTAATCCTCAATATTGTCAATTCTCAGATTCCACAAAATTTTATTTCTTTCCTTTTTTTTTCTGTACTAGTATCAACATAGTTGTTTCTGCCCAGTTCCATTCACTTGATTAATGATAAAATGTTTTCTAAGATAGGTATATAAAAATGGATTTCTCTCTTCCACACCACATTTATAGAAAGAAAACACAGCTCTTGCATAAGAATCAAACTATCGAGTTATATTGACTAGGTAAGAAACCATTATTTCTATTTTGGAGAATTGGGGCAAGTTATGTAAAACCATTATATGAGAAATGATGACATGACCACAGACTAGCATTGTCAACTCAATGCATTTCACCCAGCATAACATATTCTAATAAGGTTTCATTTATTCTCTTCCAAACTCACCCTAATCGGCAACATGGACTTCTTTGTGGTTCCTCAAACCCCCAAATAAATGCAAATTAAATATTACTGCCCATGTTGTTTTCTGTACCTAGAATTATTTTCATATATATATACATATTTCTCATATATGTACTCATATATATATTTCTCAAATGTAGGTATATATCGATATATGAGGAATATATATGTGTATCTGTGTGTGTGTGTATATATATTCCTCATATATATCCATATATATATATACACCCAGATACACATATATATTCATATATTTATGAGGAAGAGGAAGGCAAACAGGAGGATATATATATTTCCTCCTGATCAAGATTTTGTTTCAGTGTGAATTTTTCCATGAGCCTTTTTCCTGACCACCCTATTTAAAACTCAAACCCTCATCCCCAGTCCCTGGCCTCTGTGCTCCTTTTCTACTTTCCTGCTGGATTATTCTCCAAAGACACTACTACACTCTAACACATCATGTACTTCACATATCTGCATGGTGACCATTTGTTTTTCTCATTTCCATTGCAAGATTTGTGTGTTTTCTTCTTTACTCCTTAATTTTCTAAGTTGATATTTGACATAGACTAAGTACTCATAAAATATCTTTCAATTAATATTAGAATAAATTAATGAATTAATATTCAATATCATACCCTCAATATAAACATCCACAAAGAGAAAATCATTTCTAGAATTCTTCTCAAGTCCTTAGAGTTCTCCTTATATTAAATACTAGTTCCCATATTTCTCACATATTTATGTCTTCATCAAGACACAAGTCTACATTTCTCACCACTTTTCCCATTATGTGTTATGACTTATTCAATATTAATTAGTTCTGATATTTCATTTCATGCATTCCCTAAGTTTGCGTGCTTGCTCCTTCCGCCTGAAATTTAGCTCACATTTCAATATACTTGCCCACCAAGATTCAAATTCATACTGACTCAGCCTTAGAAAGGTCACCTGAAATTTCCACGACTGATAAATAACTCTCGTGTCCACAATTTATCCAGGCAGCCCATTGGGAACAGTGTGAAATAGCCCAGTTTCTTGTATTTGTTGGGGTATTACTACAGGTTTGTATGGAAACAGATGAGCATGCTTGGATAACATCTGTGGTCTGATTAGAAATCTTACCGAAGAGTCACACTAACTTACATAAATATTAGCGAGTTTTTTCTCAAGTGTTTTATCCTTGTTTATTGAATTCCAGAAACATTATGGGTTGAGATCAAGTTCCTATTTTAAGAGTCACCCATTTGTTCACTATAAGTTCCTGGAGAAGGTAGAGTAATACGGTACTAACCTTCCAGCATCTGGTTCTGGTGGTTTCCATGCTCAGTTTTCTGTGATTTTCACAAGCTTTTTCCCACAAACACTGCATTTTTTTTAGGAGCTCCTCCTGCAAAAGAGCCATGAATTGAAGCACAAGTGAAGACAATAAAGTATCATTCACACTCTGATATACGAAGGACCCAAAATGAGAGACAAATTCGCCCACAGAAAATAGAGTTTGCTTTGTTTCTCCTCATGTTTGTCAAATCTGAGAGGTGTGAAGTCAAGGAAGCTCATAACAGACATGCTTAAGGGGACACAGAGATGACATCATCCAATCACCAAGGAAATAGACTTACAAGAATTTCATGTGTTCTATAGAGAAATAGATCGTCAGAGGCATCACTTACCCGGTGTTCCTCAGCAGCCCGCTCAATGGGACAGTGTCTGTGATTCCGGTGCTCCTGAGAGTTACTGGAGCACAGCAAACAGAGCAGGCTCTTGTCCACTTCACAGAACATCCTCTTTGTCTCTCCGTGCGTCCCACATATTTGCTCCTCAGAGCTAAGGAATTGCCGGAGACTGGCTTTTCTGGCGATGGAAGCCATCTTCTTCAAAGAAATGTCAGTTTTGAGGTTTCTCTGCCGTGTTGTCTTCTTGCATTTAGAACACTGAGCAAGAACTGCGATGTCTTGCCAGTGGAGGTAGAAACAGGGCCGGCAAAAGCTGTGCCCACAGTCTATGGTGACTGGGTCTATGAAGTAGTTCATGCAGATGGGACAGGTGAGTTCCCTCTGGAAGACTTGCAAGATTCCAGAATTCATGTTTCTGAAGAAGAAAGAGCAGCATGTCATTTTGGGGTCGGGTTGGTGAAGATCTGTGAACCTGTGGTGATATGTGATAGCTATATTTTCTTCTTGACAGTGCTCATTAAAGCAGAACAAACTATTTCCTCTGTAACAAAAATGAAAAATGCATACACAAAGAGAGTCTTTAGGCTTTATAGCCGACACTACTGACTAGATGACTCACAACCTCTTCTACTCCTAGTTCCTGCCCATAACATAATGCAAATCTGTTCAAAAACCTATTCCCTGGATGTCGATATGGAACTCGGGTTTTAATCTTAAGTGGTCTAGAATAAAACATGGTTGTCCCTATTTCTCTTTCAAATAACTATTGAATGAATATGGGAGAGGAGTAGAAAACCTATGTTGGGGCCGGGCGCGATGGCTCACGCTTGTAATGCCAGCACTTTGGGAGGCCGAGGCGGGCGGATCACGAGGTCAGGAGATCGAGACCACGGTGAAACCCCGTCTCTATTAAAAATGCAAAAAAATATTAGCCGGGCGTGGTGGCGGGCGCCTGTAGTCCCAGCTACTCGGAGAGGCTGAGGCAGGAGAATGGCGTGAACCCGGGAGGCAGAGCTTGCAGTGAGCTGAGATCACGCCACTGCACTCCAGCCTGGGCGACAGAGCCAGAATCTGTCTCAAAAAAAAAAAAAAAAAAAAAAAGAAAACCTACCTTGGGTAACAAAACATGAGAAGATGGTCAGAGAGCTCTATGACATATTTTTAGAGAGAGGGACCCAGAAGCTGGCTGTTTAACAAAAACAACCCCACAACAAACAAACCGACCAGATAAACAAAAAGACAGCAATTAAACCAGTCTAGGATCACTAGGAGATAAAAGAAATAATGAAAAATATTGGGTTTATTTTTCTTATGGCTTAAATTAACTTCTTCTTTGGGCCACTCAAACTATGAACCGACATTTAGTCAGTTTTTTAAAAACTGAAATATATATAATTATATTACTAAGGTATTATGGTTAATTTTAGGTGTTGACTTGACTGGATTAAATAATACATGGAGAATTGGTAAAGTATTTTTTCTGGGTGAATCTGTGAAGCTGTTTCCAGAGAGACATGTAAGTTGGTGAGCTGAGTGGGGAACAGCAGCCCTCAATGTGGGTGGACACTATCCAATCAGCTGGTAGCTCAGACTGAAGATAAACGGCAGAGAGAAGGCAGTTTCCTCTCTCTCTCCTGAAGCTGATTCCAACTCAGCCAGGATATTGGAATTTCCACGACACTAGCTTAATGACAGCCTATGTTCAACTTCTCAGACTCCATAATCAAGGGAAGAAATTCCCCTAGTAGAATTCCTCTCCTGTACAGTGTCATGTGTAGAGTGAAGAGAGATATATGATCTGAGGGAAACATTAGACAGTTTTGTTATTGTTTGATCATAGGGTATACTTACACAAACCTAGATGGTATAGCCTACTACACACCTATGGTATACTGTATAGAATATCCATCCTAGGCTGCAAACCTGTATGGTATACGATAGGAAATTGTATCACAATGGTAAGTATTTTTGTGTATATACATATATAATCTATATTTATACATATGTATTTATATATATTTATATAAATTATATATTTATATATATTTATATATATTTATATATTTATATATTTATATATATTTATATATATATTTATATATATTTATATATATTTATATATATTTTTATATATATATACATTTATATTTTTATGTATATATATTTTTATATATATATATTTATATTTTAATGTATATATATTTATATATTTATATATTTATATATATTTATATATTTATATAATTTTATATATATATTTATATGTAAATATATATTAATATATATATATTTATATGTAAATATATATTTATATATATATTTATATGTAAATATATATTTATATATATATTTATATGTAAATATATATTTATATATATTTATATATATATTTATATATATTTATATATATATTTATATGTAAATATATATTTATATATATTTATATGTAAATATATATTTATATATATTTATATATATATTTATATATTTATATATATATTTATATATATATTTATATATATTTATAAATATGTATATATATATTTATATATATTTATATATATTTATATATATTTATAAATATGTATTTATATATTTATATATATTTATATATGTTTATATATTTATGTATATTTATATATATTTATATATATTTTTATATATATTTTTATATATATATATAGTTATGTACACATCCTGTGGTTCTGTCTCTCTGGAGAACCCTGACCAATACAAACTGTAATCTTTGCTTTGGCAGTTTGAAATCCTTTACCTTACTCTCTTTTACTAATCACTGCTGAATTTAAGTGCCAAAAGTGAAAATTTAAGAATTGCAAATATTTTTCAGAGGTCATCTGAGTCATTTCAAGGAATTTTTCATAGTTTCATCTGAGGTAAGCCTCAATTAAAATGACAACTTGTATCAAATCATTCCTTATACTATTATCTGCTAAAAAATTGTGTTTTGATTTCTAAGCTAGGGTATTTTGGAGAGCATTATTATTTCCTTTAGTATCACCATTTTTAACTCATCATTGCCTCAGAAACTTAAAATCATGTCTAAAAGTTTAAGGTTATGAAAGCACATCATTTACAGTATTCAATATTTATCTTTTTTTCTTAATTCAGTGTACCAATATTAGTACATGCAGCACACACATATATGTTTTAATGTGAATTCCACATATTCATGATGCATACAAATCTATTGCGGCAAACACTAGATATCTAAAATTTTTCAAAAATATATTAAACAGTTTTGGAACACACAAAATGACAACAATTAATAACCTCATGTCATAAAATGAATAGCAATAATAGGAGTTACAAATAAGATCATTAAGTAAGTTTAGACAGTTAGATATTTTTATCACTGTAATTTACTATTTGGTAAAGGGAGAGACAAATAATTTTCTCCATATAGGTTGCACTTACCCCAAGGTTCTATGAATGTTTCCTTCAGTAATTCTTCCAAAAAAAAAAAAAATTCTTTTAAGTACTCCCCAAGATAGGAGCTCAT
This sequence comes from Nomascus leucogenys, assembly GCF_006542625.1. Taxonomy (NCBI): domain Eukaryota; kingdom Metazoa; phylum Chordata; class Mammalia; order Primates; family Hylobatidae; genus Nomascus; species Nomascus leucogenys. The sequence goes on along the minus strand of NW_022095944.1, from coordinate 672 downwards.
TCCCTGCAGAGTTAACTTTCAGAGGTCACCTGAATGCAGTTAAATCTAAATGCTGTCCTCCTCTGGAGAAATATGAGCTTGTCTCTTCTACATCCTTTTATGTGAATCTTTGAAGACCACACCCACCTCTTTAGTGTTATTTAGGGTATTAAGAAAGGTGGAGACAGAGATGATTAGGTTTATGCAATATTTAGTACACACCTTTTCATCGCTGATTAAATTAGCATCGCACTATCACTGTAAAAACCACTGCCTGAATGAGGCATATCTGTCATCAATCTTATCAGAGTAAACATATGCTAGAAATTAATTAAAATTGATTAATACTGTTTCTTGAGTTTCTTTCAAGGCACAAGCATTCCTCCAAGTGCACATTTATCTATTTATGCCAAAGAAAGTTTCACCCTCTGGAGTGCAGTGGCACAATCTTAGCTCACCGCAACCTTGAATTCCAGGGCTCAAGTAATCCTCCCACTTCAGCTTTCAAAGTAAAAAGGACTAGAGGTTTATGCCATTACACCTAGCTAATTTTTCATTTATTCATCAAAAATATTTTTAAAATTCTTAGATGATTACATGTGCTACAGTGACCAGGTGGATTAGAATTAGATTGGGTTTAAAATGATGAAAGAATCCGGGAGAAGGGGCAGAGTGTGGGTTGTTAATTAGCAC
>NW_022095943.1:0-15277 GCF_006542625.1 Nomascus leucogenys | reverse complement strand
AACTGCTCAATCAAAAGTAAGCTTCAACTCTGTTAGTTGAATGCACAACAGAAAGAAGTTTCACAGAATGCTTCTGTGTAGTTTTTATTTGAAGATATTCCTTTTTCCACTATAGGCCCCTTAGCGTTAAGAATGTTCACTTGCAGTTTCTCAAAGGAGTGTTTCAGAACTGCTCAATCAAAAGTAAGCTTCAACTGTGTTAGTTGAATGCACAGAACGAAAGAAGTTTCACAGAATGCTTCTGTGTAGTTTTTATTTGGAGATATCCTTTTTCCACAATAGGACCAATTAGCGCTCGAATGTTAACTTGCAGTTTCTACAGAGAGAGTGTTTCAGAACTGCTCAATCAAAGTAAGGTTCAACTCTGTTAGTTGAATGACAGAACAGAAGAAGTTTCCAGAATGCTTCTGTGTAGTTTTTATTTGAAGATATCTTTTTTCCACTATTGGCCCTTAGCCTTAAGGAATGTCCACTTGCAGTTCTTCATAAAGACTGTTTCAGAACTCTCAATCAAAAGTAAGCTTCAAACTTGTTAGTTGAATGCACAGAACAGAAAGAAGTTTCACAGAATGCTTCTGTGTAGTTTTTATTTGAATATATTCCTTTTTCCACTCTAGGACACTTAGCGCTAGGAATGTCAACTTGCAGTTTCTACATAAAGAGTGTTTCAGAACTACTCAATCAAAAGTAAGCTTCCACTCTGTTAGTTGAATGCACAGAACAGAAAGAAGTTTCACAGAATGCTTCTGTGTAGTTTTTATTTGAATATATTCCTTTTTCCACTCAAGGACCCTTAGCGCTCGGAATGTCAACTTGCAGTTTCTACATAAGGAGTGTTTCAGAACTGCTCAATCAAAAGTAAGCTTCCACTCTGTTAGTTGAATGCACAGAACAGAAAGAAGTTTCACAGAATAGCTTCTGTGTAGTTATTAGTAAAGATATTCCTTTTTCCACTATAGGACCCTTAGCGTTAAGAATGTCCTCTTGCAGTTTCTACAGAAAGAGTTTCAGAACTGCTCAATCAAAAGTGCTTCAACTCTGTTAGTTGAATGCACAGAACAGAAAGAAGTTTCACAGAATGCTTCTGTGTAGTTTTTTATTTGAGATATTCCTTTTTCCACTATAGGCCCCTTAGTTTCGGAATGTCAACTTGCAGTTTCTACAGAAGAGTGTTTCAGAACTGCTCAATCAAAAGTAACCTTCAACTCTGTTAGTTGAATGACAGAACTGAAAGAAGTTTCACAGAATGATTCTGTGTAGTTTTTATTTGAGATATTCCTTTTTTCCACTCTAGGCCCCTTACGTAAGAATGTCCACTTGCAGTTTCTACAGAGAGTGTTTCAGAACTCCTCAATCAAAAGTAAGCTTCACTCTGTTAGTTGAATGCACAGAAGAGAAAGAAGTTTCACAGAATGATTCTGTGTAGTTTTTATTTGAGATATTCCTTTTTCCACTCTAGGCCCCTTAGCGCTTGAATGTCACTTGCAGTTTCTACATAAAGAGTGTTTCAGAACTAGTCAATCAAAAGTAAGCTTCACTCTGTTAGTTGAATGCACAGAACAGAAAGAAGTTTCACAGAATGCTTCTGTGTAGTTTTTATTTAATAATCCTTTTTCCACTGTAGGCCCCTTAGCCGTAAGAATGTCACTTGCAGTTTCAACAGAAAGAGTGTTTCAGAACTGCTCAATCAAAGTAAGCTTCACTCTGTTAGTTGAAAACAGAAGAGGAAGAAGTTTCACAGAATGCTTCTGTGTATTATTGAAGATATCCTTTTTCCACTATTCCCCTTAGCGTTAAGAATGTCCACTTGCAGTTTCTCATAAAGAGTGTTTCAGAACTGCTCAATCAAAAGTGCTTCAACTCTGTTAGTTGAATGCACAGAACAGAAAGAAGTTTCACAGAATGCTTCTGTGTAGTTTTTATTTGAAGATATTCCTTTTTCCACTAGGCCCTAGCGTTAATGTCACTTGCAGTTTCTACAGAAAGAGTGTTTCAGAACTGCTCAATCAAAAGTGCTTCAACTCTGTTAGTTGAATGCACAGAACAGAAAGAAGTTTCACAGAATGCTTCTGTGTAGTTTTTATTTGAAGATATTCCTTTTTCCACTGTAGGCCCTTAGTTAGAATGTCACTTGCAGTTTCTACAGAAAGAGTTTCAGAACTGCTCAATAAAAGTAACTTCAACTCTGTTAGTTGAATGCAGAACAGAAAGAAGTTTCACAGAATGATTCTGTGTATTTTATTGAAGATATTCCTTTTTCCACTCTAGGCCCCTTAGCGTTAAGAATGTCACTTGCAGTTTCTACAGAAGAGTGTTTCAGAACTGCTCAATCAAAAGTAAGCTTCAACTCTGTTAGTTGAATGCACAGAACAGAAAGAAGTTTCACAGAATGCTTCTGTGTAGTTTTTATTTGAAGATATTCCTTTTTCCACTATAGGCCCCTTAGCGTTAAGAATGTCCACTTGCAGTTTCTACAGAAAGAGTGTTTCAGAACTGCTCAATCAAAAGTAAGCTTCAACTCTGTTAGTTGAATGCACAGAACAGAAAGAAGTTTCACAGAATGCTTCTGTGTAGTTTTATAAATATTCCTTTTTCCACTATAGGCCCCTTAGCCTTAAGAATGTCCACTTGCAGTTTCTTCATAAAGAGTGTTTCAGAACTGCTCAATCAAAAGTAAGCTTCAACTCTGTTAGTTGAATGCACAGAACAGAAAGAAGTTTCACAGAATGCTTCTGTGTAGTTTTTATTTGGAGATATTCCTTTTTCCACTAGGACTTAGCCGGAATGTTAACTTGCAGTTTCTACAGAGAGTGTTTCAGAACTGCTCAATCAAAAGTAAGCTTCAACTCTGTTAGTTGAATGAACAGAACAGAGAAGAAGTTTCACAGAATGCTTCTGTGTTTTTATTTGAATATATCTTTTTCCACTATGGCCCCTTAGCCTTAAGAATGTCCACTTGCAGTCTTCATAAAGACTGTTTCAGAACTGCTCAATCAAAAGTAAGCTTCAACTCTGTTAGTTGAAACAGAACAGAAAGAAGTTTCACAGAATGCTTCTGTGTTTTTATTTGAATATATTCCTTTTTCCACTCTAGGACAGCGCTTAAGAATGTCCACTTGCAGTTTCTACATAAAGAGTGTTTCAGAACTGCTCAATCAAAAGTAAGCTTCAACTCTGTTAGTTGAATGCACAGAACAGAAAGAAGTTTCACAGAATGCTTCTGTGTAGTTTTTATTTGAATATATTCCTTTTTCCACTAGGACCCTTAGCTCGGAATGTCAACTTGCAGTTTCTACATAAAGAGTGTTTCAGAACTAATCAATCAAAAGTAAGCTTCCACTCTGTTAGTTGAATGCACAGAACAGAAAGAAGTTTCACAGAATGCTTCTGTGTAGTTTATTGAAGATATTCCTTTTTCCACTATAGGACCCTTAGCGTTAAGAATGTCTTGCAGTTTCTACAGAAAGAGTTTCAGAACTGCTCAATCAAAAGTGCTTCAACTCTGTTAGTTGAATGCACAGAACAGAAAGAAGTTTCACAGAATGCTTCTGTGTAGTTTTTATTGAGATATTCCTTTTTCCACTATAGGCCCCTTAGTTCTCGAATGTCACTTGCAGTTTCTACAGAAAGAGTTTTCAGAACTGCTCAATAAAAAGCTTCAACTCTGTTAGTTGAATGACAGAACAAAAGAAGTTTCACAGAATGCTTCTGTGTAGTTTTTATTTGAAGATATTCCTTTTTCCACTAGGCCCCTTAGTTAAGAATGTCCACTTGCAGTTTCTACAGAGAGTGTTTCAGAACTGCTCAATCAAAAGTAAGCTTCAACTCTGTTAGTTGAATGCACAGAAGAAAGAAGTTTCACAGAATGATTCTGTGTAGTTTTATTTGAGATTTCCTTTTTCCACTCTAGGCCCTTAGCGCCGGAATGTCACTTGCAGTTTCTACAGAAGAGTGTTTCAGAACTGTCAATCAAAAGTAAGCTTCAACTCTGTTAGTTGAATGCACAGAACAGAAAGAAGTTTCACAGAATGCTTCTGTGTAGTTTTTATTTGAAGATAATCCTTTTTCCACTCTAGGCCCTTAGCCTTAAGAATGTCCACTTGCAGTTTCACAGAAAGAGTGTTTCAGAACTGCTCAATCAAAGTAAGCTTCACTCTGTTAGTTGAATGCACAGAACAGAAGAAGTTTCACAGAATGCTTCTGTGTAGTTTTATTTGAAGATATCCTTTTTCCACTAGGCCCCTTAGCTTAAGAATGTCCACTTGCAGTTTCTTCATAAAGAGTGTTTCAGAACTGCTCAATCAAAAGTAAGCTTCAACTCTGTTAGTTGAATGCACAGAACAGAAAGAAGTTTCACAGAATGCTTCTGTGTAGTTTTATTTGAAGATATTCCTTTTTCCACTTAGGCCCCTTAGCGTTAAGAATGTCCACTTGCAGTTTCTACAGAAAGAGTGTTTCAGAACTGCTCAATCAAAAGTAAGCTTCAACTCTGTTAGTTGAATGCACAGAACAGAAAGAAGTTTCACAGAATGCTTCTGTGTAGTTTTTATTTGAAGATATTCCTTTTTCCACTATAGGCCCCTTAGCGTTAAGAATGTCACTTGCAGTTTCTACAGAAAAGATTTCAGAACTGCTCAATCAAAAGTGCTTCAACTCTGTTAGTTGAATGCACAGAACAGAAAGAAGTTTCACAGAATGTTCTGTGTAGTTTTTATTGAAGATATTCCTTTTTCCACTATAGGCCCCTTAGTCTAAGAATGTCACTTGCAGTTTCTACAGAAAGAGTGTTTCAGAACTGCTCAATCAAAAGTAAGCTTCAACTCTGTTAGTTGAATGCACAGAACGAAAGAAGTTTCACAGAATGATTCTGTGTAGTTTTTATTGAGATATCCTTTTTCCACTCTAGGCCCCTTAGCGTTAGAATGTCACTTGCAGTTTCTACAGAGAGTGTTTCAGAACTGCTCAATCAAAAGTAAGCTTCAACTCTGTTAGTTGAATGCACAGAACAGAAAGAAGTTTCACAGAATGCTTCTGTGTAGTTTTTATTTGAAGATATTCCTTTTTCCACTATAGGCCCCTTAGCGTTAAGAATGTCCACTTGCAGTTTCTACAGAAAGAGTGTTTCAGAACTGCTCAATCAAAAGTAAGCTTCAACTCTGTTAGTTGAATGCACAGAACAGAAAGAAGTTTCACAGAATGCTTCTGTGTAGTTTTTATTTGAAGATATTCCTTTTTCCACTATAGGCCCCTTAGCGTTAAGAATGCACTTGCAGTTTCTACAAAGAGTGTTTCAGAACTGCTCAATCAAAAGTAAGCTTCAACTCTGTTAGTTGAATGCACAGAACAGAAAGAAGTTTCACAGAATGCTTCTGTGTAGTTTTTATTTGAATATATTCCTTTTTCCACTATAGGCCCCTTAGCGTTAAGAATGTCCACTTGCAGTTTCTTCAGAAAGAGTGTTTCAGAACTGCTCAATCAAAAGTAAGCTTCAACTCTGTTAGTTGAATGCACAGAACAGAAAGAAGTTTCACAGAATGCTTCTGTGTAGTTTTTATTTGAAGATATTCCTTTTTCCACTAGGACTTAGCGTTAAGAATGTCCACTTGCAGTTTCTACAGAAGAGTGTTTCAGAACTGCTCAATCAAAAGTAAGCTTCAACTCTGTTAGTTGAATGCACAGAACAGAAAGAAGTTTCACAGAATGCTTCTGTAGTTTTTATTGAAGATATTCTTTTTCCACTATGGCCCCTTAGCTTAAGAATGTCACTTGCAGTTTCTACATAAAGAGTGTTTCAGAACTGCTCAATCAAAAGTAAGCTTCAACGTTGTTAGTTGAATGCACAGAACAGAAAGAAGTTTCACAGAATGCTTCTGTGTAGTTTTTATTTGAAGATATTCCTTTTTCCACTCTAGGCCCTTAGCGTTAAGAATGTCACTTGCAGTTTCTACAGAGAGAGTGTTTCACAACTGCTCAATCAAAAGTAAGCTTCAACTCTGTTAGTTGAATGCACAGAACAGAAAGAAGTTTCACAGAATGCTTCTTTGTAGTTTTTATTTGAAGATATTCCTTTTTCCACTATAGGCCCCTTAGCGTTAAGAATGTGCACTTGCAGTTTCTACAGAAAGAGTGTTTCAGAACTGCTCAATCAAAAGTAAGCTTCAACTCTGTTAGTTGAATGCACAGAACAGAAAGAAGTTTCACAGAATGCTTCTGTGTAGTTTTCATATGAATATATTCCTTTTTCCACTATAGGCCCCTTAGCCTTAAGAATGTTCATTTGCAGTTTCTTCATAAAGAGTGTTTCAGAACTGCTCAATCAAAAGTAAGCTTCAACTGTGTTAGTTGAATGCACAGAACAGAAAGAAGTTTCACAGAATGCTTCTGTGTAGTTTTTATTTGGAGATATTCCTTTTTCCACAATAGGACAATTAGCGCTCGGAATGTTAACTTGCAGTTTCTACAGAGAGAGTGTTTCAGAACTGCTCAATCAAAAGTAAGGTTCAACTCTGTTAGTTGAATGAACAGAACAGGAAGAAGTTTCCCAGAATGCTTCTGTGTAGTTTTTATTTGAAGATATCTTTTTTTCCACTATTGGCCCCTTAGCCTTAAGAATGTCCACTTGCAGTTTCTTCATAAAGACTGTTTCAGAACTCCTCAATCAAAAGTAAGCTTCAACTTTGTTAGTTGAATGCACAGAACAGAAAGAAGTTTCACAGAATGCTTCTGTGTAGTTTTTATTTGAATATATTCCTTTTTGCACTCTAGGACACTTAGCGCTAGGAATGTCAACTTGCAGTTTCTACATAAAGAGTGTTTCAGAACTACTCAATCAAAAGTAAGCTTCCACTCTGTTAGTTGAATGCACAGAACAGAAAGAAGTTTCACAGAATGCTTCTGTGTAGTTTTTATTTGAATATATTCCTTTTTCCCCACTAGGACCCTTAGCGCTCGGAATGTCAACTTGCAGTTTCTACATAAAGAGTGTTTCAGAACTAATCAATCAAAAGTAAGCTTCCACTCTGTTAGTTGAATGCACAGAACAGAAAGTAGTTTCACAGAATAGTTCTGTGTAGTTTATAGTAGAAGATATTCCTTTTTCCACTATAGGACCCTTAGCGTTAAGAATGTCCTCTTGCAGTTTCTACAGAAAGAGTATTTCAGAACTGCTCAATCAAAAGTGTGCTTCAACTCTGTTAGTTGAATGCACAGTACAGAAAGAAGTTTCACAGAATGCTTCTGTGTAGTTTTTAATTGGAGATATTCCTTTTTCCACTATAGGCCCCTTAGTTCTCCGAATGTCAACTTGCAGTTTCTACAGAAAGAGTGTTTCAGAACTGCTCAATAAAAAGTAACCTTCAAATCTGTTAGTTGAATGGACAGAACTGAAAGAAGTTTCACACAATGATTCTGTGTAGATTTTATTTGAAGATATTCCTTTTTCCACTCTAGGCCCCTTAACGTTAAGAATGTCCACTTGCAGTTTCTACAGAGAGAGTGTTTCAGAACTCCTCAATCAAAGTAAGCTTCAACTCTGTTAGCTGAATGCACAGAAGAGAAAGAAGTTTCACAGAATGATTCTGTGTAGTTTTTATTTGGAGATTTTCCTTTTTCCACTCTAGGACCCTTAGCGCTCGGAATGTCAACTTGTATTTTCTACATAAAGAGTGTTTCAGAACTAGTCAATCAAAAGTAAGCTTCCACTCTGTTAGTTGAATGCACAGAACAGAAAGAAGTTTCACAGAATGCTTCTGTGTAGTTTTTATTTGAAAATAATCCTTTTTCCACTGTAGGCCCCTTAGCCTTAAGAATGTCCACTTGCAGTTTCAACAGAAACAGTGTTTCAGAACTGCTCAATCAAATGTAAGCTTCTACTCTGTTAGTTGAATGAACAGAAGAGGAAGAAGTTTCACAGAATGCTTCTGTGTAGTTCTTATTTGAAGATATACCTTTTTCCACTATTGGCCCCTTAGCGTTAAGAATGTCCACTTGCAGTTTCTTCATAAAGAGTGTTTCAGAACTGCTCAATCAAAAGCATGCTTCAACTCTGTTAGTTGAATGCACAGAACAGAAAGAAGTTTCAAAGAATGCTTCTTTGTAGTTTTTATTTGAAGATATTCCTTTTTCCACTGTAGGCCCCTAAGCGTTAAGATTGTGCACTTGCAGTTTCTACAGAAAGAGTGTTTCAGAACTGCTCAATCAAAAGTAAGCTTCAACTGTGTTAGTTGAATGCACAGAACAGAAAGTAGGTTCACAGAATAGTTCTGTGTAGTTTCTATTTGAAGATATTCCTTTTTCCACTATAGGACACTTAGCGTTAAGAATGTCCACTTGCAGTTTCTACAGAAAGAGTATTTCAGAACTGCTCAATCAAAATTGTGCTTCAACTCTGTTAGTTGAATGCACAGAACAGAAAGAAGTTTCACAGAATGCTTCTGTGCAGTTTTTAATTGGAGATATTTCTTTTACCACTATAGGCCCCTTAGTTCTCCGAATGTCATCTTGCAGTTTCTACAGAAAGAGTGTTTCAGAACTGCTCAATAAAAAGTAACCTTCAACTCTGTTAGTTGATTGGGCAGAACTGAAAGAAGTTTCACAGAATGATTCTGTGTAGATTTTATTTGAAGATATTCCTTTTTCCACTCTAGGCCCCTTAGCGTTAAGAATGTCCACTTGCAGTTTCTACAGAGAGAGTGTTTCACAACTGCTCAATCAAAAGTAAGCTTCAACTCTGTTAGTTGAATGCACAGAACAGAAAGAAGTTTCACAGAATGCTTCTTTGTAGTTTTTATTTGAAGATATTCCTTTTTCCACTATAGGCCACTTAGCGTTAAGAATGTGCACTTGCAGTTTCTACAGAAAGAGTGTTTCAGAACTGCTCAATCAAAAGTAAGCTTCCACTCTGTTAGTTGAATGCACAGAACAGAAAGAAGTTTCACAGAATGCTTCTGTGTAGTTTTTATATGAATATATTCCTTTTTCCACTATAGGCCCCTTAGCCTTAAGAATGTTCATTTGCAGTTTCTTCATAAAGAGTGTTTCAGAACTGCTCAATCAAAAGTAAGCTTCAACTGTGTTAGTTGAATGCACAGAACAGAAAGAAGTTTCACAGAATGCTTCTGTGTAGTTTTTATTTGGAGATATTCCTTTTTCCACAATAGGACAATTAGCGCTCGGAATGTTAACTTGCAGTTTCTACAGAGAGAGTGTTTCAGAACTGCTCAATCAAAAGTAAGGTTCAACTCTGTTAGTTGAATGAACAGAACAGGAAGAAGTTTCCCAGAATGCTTCTGTGTAGTTTTTATTTGAAGATATCTTTTTTTCCACTATTGGCCCCTTAGCCTTAAGAATGTCCACTTGCAGTTTCTTCATAAAGACTGTTTCAGAACTCCTCAATCAAAAGTAAGCTTCAACTTTGTTAGTTGAATGCACAGAACAGAAAGAAGTTTCACAGAATGCTTCTGTGTAGTTTTTATTTGAATATATTCCTTTTTGCACTCTAGGACACTTAGCGCTAGGAATGTCAACTTGCAGTTTCTACATAAAGAGTGTTTCAGAACTACTCAATCAAAAGTAAGCTTCCACTCTGTTAGTTGAATGCACAGAACAGAAAGAAGTTTCACAGAATGCTTCTGTGTAGTTTTTATTTGAATATATTCCTTTTTCCCCACTAGGACCCTTAGCGCTCGGAATGTCAACTTGCAGTTTCTACATAAAGAGTGTTTCAGAACTAATCAATCAAAAGTAAGCTTCCACTCTGTTAGTTGAATGCACAGAACAGAAAGTAGTTTCACAGAATAGTTCTGTGTAGTTTATAGTAGAAGATATTCCTTTTTCCACTATAGGACCCTTAGCGTTAAGAATGTCCTCTTGCAGTTTCTACAGAAAGAGTATTTCAGAACTGCTCAATCAAAAGTGTGCTTCAACTCTGTTAGTTGAATGCACAGTACAGAAAGAAGTTTCACAGAATGCTTCTGTGTAGTTTTTAATTGGAGATATTCCTTTTTCCACTATAGGCCCCTTAGTTCTCCGAATGTCAACTTGCAGTTTCTACAGAAAGAGTGTTTCAGAACTGCTCAATAAAAAGTAACCTTCAAATCTGTTAGTTGAATGGACAGAACTGAAAGAAGTTTCACACAATGATTCTGTGTAGATTTTATTTGAAGATATTCCTTTTTCCACTCTAGGCCCCTTAACGTTAAGAATGTCCACTTGCAGTTTCTACAGAGAGAGTGTTTCAGAACTCCTCAATCAAAAGTAAGCTTCAACTCTGTTAGCTGAATGCACAGAAGAGAAAGAAGTTTCACAGAATGATTCTGTGTAGTTTTTATTTGGAGATTTTCCTTTTTCCACTCTAGGACCCTTAGCGCTCGGAATGTCAACTTGTATTTTCTACATAAAGAGTGTTTCAGAACTAGTCAATCAAAAGTAAGCTTCCACTCTGTTAGTTGAATGCACAGAACAGAAAGAAGTTTCACAGAATGCTTCTGTGTAGTTTTTATTTGAAAATAATCCTTTTTCCACTGTAGGCCCCTTAGCCTTAAGAATGTCCACTTGCAGTTTCAACAGAAACAGTGTTTCAGAACTGCTCAATCAAATGTAAGCTTCTACTCTGTTAGTTGAATGAACAGAAGAGGAAGAAGTTTCACAGAATGCTTCTGTGTAGTTCTTATTTGAAGATATACCTTTTTCCACTATTGGCCCCTTAGCGTTAAGAATGTCCACTTGCAGTTTCTTCATAAAGAGTGTTTCAGAACTGCTCAATCAAAAGCATGCTTCAACTCTGTTAGTTGAATGCACAGAACAGAAAGAAGTTTCAAAGAATGCTTCTTTGTAGTTTTTATTTGAAGATATTCCTTTTTCCACTGTAGGCCCCTAAGCGTTAAGATTGTGCACTTGCAGTTTCTACAGAAAGAGTGTTTCAGAACTGCTCAATCAAAAGTAAGCTTCAACTGTGTTAGTTGAATGCACAGAACAGAAAGTAGGTTCACAGAATAGTTCTGTGTAGTTTCTATTTGAAGATATTCCTTTTTCCACTATAGGACACTTAGCGTTAAGAATGTCCACTTGCAGTTTCTACAGAAAGAGTATTTCAGAACTGCTCAATCAAAATTGTGCTTCAACTCTGTTAGTTGAATGCACAGAACAGAAAGAAGTTTCACAGAATGCTTCTGTGCAGTTTTTAATTGGAGATATTTCTTTTACCACTATAGGCCCCTTAGTTCTCCGAATGTCATCTTGCAGTTTCTACAGAAAGAGTGTTTCAGAACTGCTCAATAAAAAGTAACCTTCAACTCTGTTAGTTGATTGGGCAGAACTGAAAGAAGTTTCACAGAATGATTCTGTGTAGATTTTATTTGAAGATATTCCTTTTTCCACTCTAGGCCCCTTAGCGTTAAGAATGTCCACTTGCAGTTTCTACAGAGAGAGTGTTTCACAACTGCTCAATCAAAAGTAAGCTTCAACTCTGTTAGTTGAATGCACAGAACAGAAAGAAGTTTCACAGAATGCTTCTTTGTAGTTTTTATTTGAAGATATTCCTTTTTCCACTATAGGCCACTTAGCGTTAAGAATGTGCACTTGCAGTTTCTACATAAAGAGTGTTTCAGAACTCCTCAATCAAAAGTAAGCTTCAACTTTGTTAGTTGAATGCACAGAACAGAAAGAAGTTTCACAGAATGCTTCTGTGTAGTTTTTATATGAATATATTCCTTTTTCCACTATAGGCCCTTAGCCTTAAGAATGTTCATTTGCAGTTTCTTCATAAAGAGTGTTTCAGAACTGCTCAATCAAAAGTAAGCTTCAACTGTGTTAGTTGAATGCACAGAACAGAAAGAAGTTTCACAGAATGCTTCTGTGTAGTTTTTATTTGGAGATATTCCTTTTTCCACATAGGACATTAGCGTGAATGTTACTTGCAGTTTCTACAGAGAGTGTTTCAGAATGCTCATAGTTCACTTTATTGAATGAACAGTAAGTTCTCAAGATAGTCTTATAGGTTTCAACTCATTGCCCTTAGTTGAATGACAGAACAGAAAGAAGTTTCACAGAATGCTTCTGTGTAGTTTTTATTTGAAGATATTCTTTTTTTCCACTATTGGCCCCTTAGCCTTAAGAATGTCCACTTGCAGTTTCTTCATAAAGACTGTTTCAGAACTCCTCAATCAAAAGTAAGCTTCAACTTTGTTAGTTGAATGCACAGAACAGAAAGAAGTTTCACAGAATGCTTCTGTGTAGTTTTTATTTGAATATATTCCTTTTTGCACTCTAGGACACTTAGCGCTAGGAATGTCAACTTGCAGTTTCTACATAAAGAGTGTTTCAGAACTACTCAATCAAAAGTAAGCTTCCACTCTGTTAGTTGAATGCACAGAACAGAAAGAAGTTTCACAGAATGCTTCTGTGTAGTTTTTATTTGAATATATTCCTTTTTCCCCACTAGGACCCTTAGCGCTCGGAATGTCAACTTGCAGTTTCTACATAAAGAGTGTTTCAGAACTAATCAATCAAAAGTAAGCTTCCACTCTGTTAGTTGAATGCACAGAACAGAAAGTAGTTTCACAGAATAGTTCTGTGTAGTTTATAGTAGAAGATATTCCTTTTTCCACTATAGGACCCTTAGCGTTAAGAATGTCCTCTTGCAGTTTCTACAGAAAGAGTATTTCAGAACTGCTCAATCAAAAGTGTGCTTCAACTCTGTTAGTTGAATGCACAGTACAGAAAGAAGTTTCACAGAATGCTTCTGTGTAGTTTTTAATTGGAGATATTCCTTTTTCCACTATAGGCCCCTTAGTTCTCCGAATGTCAACTTGCAGTTTCTACAGAAAGAGTGTTTCAGAACTGCTCAATAAAAAGTAACCTTCAAATCTGTTAGTTGAATGGACAGAACTGAAAGAAGTTTCACACAATGATTCTGTGTAGATTTTATTTGAAGATATTCCTTTTTCCACTCTAGGCCCCTTAACGTTAAGAATGTCCACTTGCAGTTTCTACAGAGAGAGTGTTTCAGAACTCCTCAATCAAAAGTAAGCTTCAACTCTGTTAGCTGAATGCACAGAAGAGAAAGAAGTTTCACAGAATGATTCTGTGTAGTTTTTATTTGGAGATTTTCCTTTTTCCACTCTAGGACCCTTAGCGCTCGGAATGTCAACTTGTATTTTCTACATAAAGAGTGTTTCAGAACTAGTCAATCAAAAGTAAGCTTCCACTCTGTTAGTTGAATGCACAGAACAGAAAGAAGTTTCACAGAATGCTTCTGTGTAGTTTTTATTTGAAAATAATCCTTTTTCCACTGTAGGCCCCTTAGCCTTAAGAATGTCCACTTGCAGTTTCAACAGAAACAGTGTTTCAGAACTGCTCAATCAAATGTAAGCTTCTACTCTGTTAGTTGAATGAACAGAAGAGGAAGAAGTTTCACAGAATGCTTCTGTGTAGTTCTTATTTGAAGATATACCTTTTTCCACTATTGGCCCCTTAGCGTTAAGAATGTCCACTTGCAGTTTCTTCATAAAGAGTGTTTCAGAACTGCTCAATCAAAAGCATGCTTCAACTCTGTTAGTTGAATGCACAGAACAGAAAGAAGTTTCAAAGAATGCTTCTTTGTAGTTTTTATTTGAAGATATTCCTTTTTCCACTGTAGGCCCCTAAGCGTTAAGATTGTGCACTTGCAGTTTCTACAGAAAGAGTGTTTCAGAACTGCTCAATCAAAAGTAAGCTTCAACTGTGTTAGTTGAATGCACAGAACAGAAAGTAGGTTCACAGAATAGTTCTGTGTAGTTTCTATTTGAAGATATTCCTTTTTCCACTATAGGACACTTAGCGTTAAGAATGTCCACTTGCAGTTTCTACAGAAAGAGTATTTCAGAACTGCTCAATCAAAATTGTGCTTCAACTCTGTTAGTTGAATGCACAGAACAGAAAGAAGTTTCACAGAATGCTTCTGTGCAGTTTTTAATTGGAGATATTTCTTTTACCACTATAGGCCCCTTAGTTCTCCGAATGTCATCTTGCAGTTTCTACAGAAAGAGTGTTTCAGAACTGCTCAATAAAAAGTAACCTTCAACTCTGTTAGTTGATTGGGCAGAACTGAAAGAAGTTTCACAGAATGATTCTGTGTAGATTTTATTTGAAGATATTCCTTTTTCCACTCTAGGCCCCTTAGCGTTAAGAATGTCCACTTGCAGTTTCTACAGAGAGAGTGTTTCACAACTGCTCAATCAAAAGTAAGCTTCAACTCTGTTAGTTGAATGCACAGAACAGAAAGAAGTTTCACAGAATGCTTCTTTGTAGTTTTTATTTGAAGATATTCCTTTTTCCACTATAGGCCACTTAGCGTTAAGAATGTGCACTTGCAGTTTCTACAGAAAGAGTGTTTCAGAACTGCTCAATCAAAAGTAAGCTTCCACTCTGTTAGTTGAATGCACAGAACAGAAAGAAGTTTCACAGAATGCTTCTGTGTAGTTTTTATATGAATATATTCCTTTTTCCACTATAGGCCCCTTAGCCTTAAGAATGTTCATTTGCAGTTTCTTCATAAAGAGTGTTTCAGAACTGCTCAATCAAAAGTAAGCTTCAACTGTGTTAGTTGAATGCACAGAACAGAAAGAAGTTTCACAGAATGCTTCTGTGTAGTTTTTATTTGGAGATATTCCTTTTTCCACAATAGGACAATTAGCGCTCGGAATGTTAACTTGCAGTTTCTACAGAGAGAGTGTTTCAGAACTGCTCAATCAAAAGTAAGGTTCAACTCTGTTAGTTGAATGAACAGAACAGGAAGAAGTTTCCCAGAATGCTTCTGTGTAGTTTTTATTTGAAGATATCTTTTTTTCCACTATTGGCCCCTTAGCCTTAAGAATGTCCACTTGCAGTTTCTTCATAAAGACTGTTTCAGAACTCCTCAATCAAAAGTAAGCTTCAACTTTGTTAGTTGAATGCACAGAACAGAAAGAAGTTTCACAGAATGCTTCTGTGTAGTTTTTATTTGAATATATTCCTTTTTGCACTCTAGGACACTTAGCGCTAGGAATGTCAACTTGCAGTTTCTACATAAAGAGTGTTTCAGAACTACTCAATCAAAAGTAAGCTTCCACTCTGTTAGTTGAATGCACAGAACAGAAAGAAGTTTCACAGAATGCTTCTGTGTAGTTTTTATTTGAATATATTCCTTTTTCCCCACTAGGACCCTTAGCGCTCGGAATGTCAACTTGCAGTTTCTACATAAAGAGTGTTTCAGAACTAATCAATCAAAAGTAAGCTTCCACTCTGTTAGTTGAATGCACAG
>NW_022095942.1:0-17776 GCF_006542625.1 Nomascus leucogenys | reverse complement strand
GAGCAGTTCTGAAACACCCTTTCTGTAGAAACTCCAAGTGGACATTATGAGCGCTAAGAGGCCTATAGTGGAAATAGGAATATCCTCAAATAAAAACTACATAGAAGCATTCTGAGAAACTTCTTTCTCTTCTGTGCATTCAACTAACAGAGTTGAACCTAACTTTTGATTGAGTGGTTCTGAAACACTCTTTCTGTAGAAAATGCAAGTGGCCATTCAGGGCGCTAAGAGGCCTATGGTGGAAAAAAGGAGTATCTTCAAAAAAAACTACACAGAAGCACTCTCTGAAACTTCTTACTGTTCTGTGCTTTCAACTAACACAGTTGAACCTTAATTTTGATTGAGCAGTTCTGAAACACTCTTTCTGTAGAAAATGCAAGTGGACATTCAGGGCGCTAAGAGGCCTATAGTGGAAAAAGGAATATCTTCAAATAAAAACTACACAGAAAAAATCTGTGAAACTTCTTTCTGTTCTGTGCATTCAACTAACAGAGTTGAACCTTACTTTTGATTGAGCAGTTCTGAAACACTCTTTCTGTGGAAAATGCAAGTGGACATTCAGGGCGATAAGAGGCCTATAGTGGAAAAAGGAATATGTTCAAATAAAAACTACACAGAAGTTATCTGTGAAACTTCCTTCTGTTCTGTGCATACAACTAACAGAGTTGAACCTTACTTTTGATTGAGCAGTTCTGAAACACTCTTTCTGTAGAAAATGCAAGTGGGCATTCATGGCGCTAAGAGGCCTATAGTGGAAAAAAGAATATCTTCAAATAAAAACTACACGGAAGCAATCTGTGAAACTTCTTTCTGTTCTGTGCATTCAACTACCAGATTTGAACATTAGTTTTGATTGAGCAGTTCTGAAACAGTCTTTCTGTAGAAAATGCAAGTGGACATTTTGGGCGCTAGAAGGGCTATAGTGGAAAAAGAAATATGTTCAAATAAAAACAACACAGAAGCTATCTGTGAAACTTCTTTCTGTTCTGTGCATTAACTAACAGAGTTGAAGCTTACTTTTGATTGAGCAGTTCTGAAACACCCTTTGTGAAGAAAATGCAAGTGAAGATTCGGAGCGATAAGAGGCCTATAGCGGAAATAGGAATATCTTCAAATAAAAACTACACAGTGGCATTCTGTGAAACTCCGTTCTGTTCTGTGCATTCAAATAACAGAGTTGAACCTTAGTATTTATTGAGCAGTTACGAAACTCTCTTACTGTAGAAATTGCAAGTGAACATTCAGGGAACTAAGAGGCCTATAGTGGAAAAAGGAATATGTTCAAATAAGAACTACACAGAAGCAATGTGTGAAACTTCCTTCTGTTCTGTGCATTCAGCTAACAGAGTAGAAACTTACTTTTGATTGAGCAGTTATGAAACACTCTTTCTGTAGAAAATGCAAGTGGACCATCGGAGCGCTAAGAGGCCAATAGCGGAAAAAGGAATGTTTTCAAATAAAAAATACACAGAAGCATTCTGGGAAACTTCCTTCTGTTCTGTACATGCAACTAAGAGATTTGAAACTTACTTTTGATTGAGCAGTTCTGAAACACTCTTTCTGTAGAAAATGCAAGTGGACATTTAGGGCGCTAAGAGGCCTATAGTGGAAAATGAAATATCTTCAAATAAAAACTACACAGAGGGAATCCGTGATACTTCTTACTGTTCTGTGCATTCAACTAACAGAGTTGAACCTTAGTTTTGATTGAGAAGTTCTGAAACACTCTTTCTGTAGAAAATGCAAGTGGAAATTCAGGGCGCAAAGAGGCCTATAGCGGAAAAAGGTATATGTTCAAATAAAAAGTACACAGAAGCAATCTGTGAAACTTCTTTCTTTTCTGTGCATTCAACTCACAGAGTTGAACCTTACTTTTGATTGAACAGTTCTGAAACAGTCTTTCTTTAGAAAATGCAAGTGGAAATTCCGAGCGCTAAGAGGCCTATAGCGGAAAAAGGAATATCTTCAAATAAAAACTACACAGAAGCATTCTGTGAAACTTCTTTTGCTTCTGTACATTCAACTAACAGAGTTGAACCTAACTTTTGATTGAGTGGTTCTGAAGCACTCTTTCTGTAGAAAATGCAAGTGGACATTCAGGGCGCTAAGAGGCCTATGGTGGAAAAAGGAATATCTTCAAAAAAAAACTACACAGAAGCAATCTGTGAAACTTCTTACAGTTCTGTGCTTTCAACTAACACAGTTGAACCTTAATTTTGATTGAGCAGTTCAGAAACACTCTTTCTATAGAAAATGCAAGTGGACATTCAAGGCGCAAAGAGGCCTATAGTTGAGAAAGGAATATCTTCTAATAAAAACTACACAGAAACAATCTGTGAAACTTCTTTCTGTTCTGTGCATTCAACAAACAGAGTTGAAACTTAGTTTTGATTGAGCAGTTCTGAAACACTCTTTCTGTAGAAAATGCAATTGGACATTCAGGGCTCTAAGAGGCCTATAGTGGAAAAAGGAATATGTTCAAACAAAAACTACACAGAAGTTATCTGTGAAACTTCTCTCTGTTCTGTGCATTCAGCTAACAGAGTTGAACCTTACTTTTGATCAAGCAGTTCTAAAACACTTTCTGTAGAAAATGCAAGTGGACAATCGGAGCGCTAAGAGGCCTATAGCGGAAAAAGTAATATCTTCAAATAAAAACTACACAGAAGCATTCTGTGCAACTTCTTTCTGTTCTGTGCATTCAACTAACAGAGTTGAACCTTACTTTTGATTGAGCAGTTCTGAAACACTCTTTCTGTAGAAAATGCAAGTGGACATTCAGGGCGCTAAGAGGTCTATAGTGGAAAAAGGAATATTTTCAAATAAAAACTAGACAGAAGCAATCTGTGAAACTTCTTACTGTTCTGTGCATTCAACTAACAGAGTTGAAACTTAGTTTTGATTGAGAAGTTCTGAAACACTCTTTCTGTAGAAAATGCATGTGGAAATTCAGGGCGATATGAGGCCTATAGCGGAAAAATAAATATGTTCAAATAAAAACTACACAGAAGCAATCTGTGAAACTTCTTTCTGTTCTGTGCATTCAACTAACAGAGTTGAACCTTACTTTTGATTGAGCAGTTCTGAAACACTGTTTCTGTAGAAAATGCAAGTGGGCATTCATGGCGCAAAGAGGCCTATAGTGGAAAAAGGAGTATTTCAAATAAAAACTACAAAGAAGCAATCTGTGAAACTTCTTACTGTTCTGTGCATTCAACTAACAGAGTTGAACATTAGTTTTGATTGAGCAGTTCTGAAACAGTCTTTCTGTAGAAAATGCTTGTTGACATTCAGGGCGCTAGGAGGCCTATATTGGAAAAAGTAATATGTTCAAATAAAAACAACACAGAAGCTATCTGTGAAACTTCTTTCTGTTCTGTGCATTCAACTAACAGAGTTGAACCTTACTTTTGATTGAGCAGTTCTGAAACACCCTTTCTGAAGAAAATGCAAGTGAACATTCGGAGCGATAAGAGGCCTATAGCGGAAATAGGAATATCTTCAAATAAAAACTACACAGCGGCATTCTGTGAAACTCCTTTGTGTTCTGTGCATTCAACTAACAGAGTTGAACCTTACTTTTGCTTGAGCAGTTCAGAAACTCTCTTACTGTAGAAAATACAAGTGAACATTCAGGGAACTAAGAGGCCTATAGTGGAAAAAGGAATATGTTCAAATAAAAACTACACAGAAGCATTCTTTGAAACTTCTTTCTGTTCTGTGCATTCAACTAGCAGTGTTGAACCTTACTTTTGATTGAGCAGTTTTGAAACACTCTTTCTGTAGAAAGTGCAAGTGGAAATTCAGGGAGCTAACAGGCCTACAGCGCAAAAATGCATATGTTCAAATAAAAACAAAACAGAAGCACTCTGTGAAACTTCTTTCTGTTCTGTTCATTCAACTAACAGAGTTGAACCTTACATTTGATTGAGCAGTTCTGTAACACTCTTTCTGTAGAAAATGCAAGTGGACATTCAGGGCGCTAAGAGGCCTGTGGTGGAAAAAGAAATATCTTCAAATAACTACACAGAAGCAATCTGTAAAATTTCTTACTGTTCTGTGCTTTCAACTAACAGAGTTCAACCTTAGTTTTGATTGAGCAGTTCTGAAACACTCTTTCTGTAGAAAATGCAAGTGGACATTCAGGGCGCTAAGAAGCCTATGGTGGAAAAAGGAATATCTTCAAATAAAAACTACACAGTAGCATTTTGTGAAACTTCTTTCTGTTCTGTGCATTCAACTAACAGAATTGAACCTTACTTTTGATTGAGCAGTTCTGAAACACTGTTTCTGTAGATAATGCAAGTGGACATTCAGGGCGCTAAGAGGCCTATCGTGGAATAAGAATAAGTTCAAATAAAAACTACAGAGAAGCTATCTGTGAAACTACTCTCTGTTCTCTGCATTCAACTAACAGAATTGAACCTTACTTTTGATTGAGTAGTTCTGAAACACTCTCTCTGTAATAAATGCCAGAGGACCTTCGGAGCACTAAGAGGCCTACAGCGGAAAAAGGAATATCTTCAAATAAAAACTACACAGAAGCATTCTGTGAAACTTCTTTCAGTTCTGTGCATTCAACTAACAGATTTGAACCTTACTTTTGATTGAGTGGTTGTGAAACACTCTTTCTGTTGAAAATGCAAGTGGACATTCAGGGCGCTGTGAGGCCTATGGTGGAAAAAGGAATATCTTCAAATAAAAACTATACAGAAGCATTCTGTGAAACTTACTGTTCTGTTCTTGCAACTAACACAGTTGAACCTTAATTTCGATTGAGCAGTTCTGAAACACTGTTTCTGTAGATAATGAAAGTGAACATTCAGGGCACTAAGAGGCCTATAGTGGAAAAAGGAATATGTTCAAATTAAAACAACACAGAATCAATCTGTGAAACTTCTTTATGTTCTGTGCATTCAACTAACAGTGTAGAAACTTATTTTTGATTGAGCAGTTCTGAAACACTCTTTCTGTAGAAAATGCAAGTGGACATTCAGGGCGCTAAGAAGCCTATGGTGGAAAAAGGAATATCTTCAAATAAAAACTACACAGTAGCATTTTGTGAAACTTCTTTCTGTTCTGTGCATTCAACTAACAGAATTGAACCTTACTTTTGATTGAGCAGTTCTGAAACACTGTTTCTGTAGATAATGCAAGTGGACATTCAGGGCGCTAAGAGGCCTATCGTGGAATAAGAATAAGTTCAAATAAAAACTACAGAGAAGCTATCTGTGAAACTACTCTCTGTTCTCTGCATTCAACTAACAGAATTGAACCTTACTTTTGATTGAGTAGTTCTGAAACACTCTCTCTGTAATAAATGCCAGAGGACCTTCGGAGCACTAAGAGGCCTACAGCGGAAAAAGGAATATCTTCAAATAAAAACTACACAGAAGCATTGTGTGAAACTTCTTTCTTTTCTGTGCATTCAACTAACAGAGTTGAACCTTACTTTTGATGGAGCAGTTCTGAAACACTCTTTCTGTAGAAAATGCAAGTGGACATTCAGGGCGCTAAGAGGCCTATAGTGGAAAAAGTAATATTTTCAAATAAAAACTACACAGAAGCAATCTGTGAAACTTCTTACTGTTGTGTGCATTCAACTAACAGTGTTCAACCTTAGCTTTGATTGAGCAGTTCGGAAAAACTCTTTCTGTAGGAAATGCAAGTGGACATTCAGGGCGGTAGGAGGCCTATAGCGGAAAAATGAATATGTTCAAATAAAAACTACACAGAAGCAATCTGTGAAACTTCTTTCTGTTCTGTGCATTCAACTAACAGAGTTGAACCTTACTTTTGATTGAACAGTTCTGAAACACTCTTTCTGTAGAAAATGCAAGTGGACACTTGGAGCGCTAAGAGGCCTATAGTGGAAAAAGGAATATCTTCAAATAAAAACTACACAGAAGCATTCTGTGAAACTTCTTTCTGTTCTGTGATTTCAACTAACAGAGTTGAACCTTACATTTGATTGAGCAGTTGTGAAACACTCTTTCTGTAGAAAATGCAAGTGGAAATTCAGGGCAGTAAGAGGCCTATTATGGAAAAATGAACATGTGCAAATAAAAACTACACAGAAGCATTCTGTGAAACTTCTTTCTGTTCTCTGCATTCAACTAACAGAGTTGAACCTTACTTTTGATTGAGCATTTCTTAAAAACTCTTTCTGCAGAAAATGCAAGTGAACATTCAGGGCACTAAGAGGCCTATAGTGGAAAAAGGAATATGTTCAAATAAAAACTACAGAGAAGCAATCTGTGAAACTTCTTACCGTTCTGTTCTTTCAACTAACGCAGTTGAAACCTAATTTTGATTGAGCAGTTCTGAAACGCTCTTTCTGTAGAAAATGCAAGTGGACATTCATGGCGCTAAGAGGCCTATAGTGGAAAAAGGAATATCTTCAAACAAAAACTACAGAGAAGCAATCTGTGAAGCTTCTTTCTGTTCTGTGCATTCAAGTAACAGAGTTGGACCTTAGTTTTGATTCAGCAGTTCTGAAACACTCTTTCTGTAACAAATGCAAGTGGACATTCAGGGCACTAAAAGGCATATAGTGGAAAAAGGAATATGTTCAAATAAAATCTACACAGAAGCTATCTGTGAAACTTCTCTCTGTTCTGTGCATTCAACTAACAGATTTGAAGCTTACTTTTGATTGAGCAGTTCTGAAACACTCTTTCTGTAGAAAATGCAAGTGGACCTTCGGAGCGCTAAGAGGCCTACAGCGGAAAAAGGAATATCTTCAAATAAAAACTACACAGAAGCATTCTGTGAAACTTCTTTCTGTTCTGTGCATTCAACTAACAGAGTTGAACCTTACTTTTGATTGAGCAGTTCTAAAACACTCTTTCTGTAGAAAATGCAAGAGGACATTCAGGGCGCTAAGAGGCCTATGGTGGAAAAAGGAATATCTTCAAATAAAAACTACACAGAAGCAATCTGTGAGACTTTATACTGTTCTGTGCTTTCACCTCACAGAGTTGAACCTTAGTTTTGATTGAGCAGTTCTGAAACACTCTTTCTGTAGAAAATGCAAGTGGACATTCATGGTGCTAAGAGGCCTATAGTGGAAAAAGGAATATGTTCAAATAAAAACTACACAGAAGTTATCTGTGAAACTTCTTTCTGTTGTGTGCATTCAACTAACAGAGTTGAACCGTACTTTTCATTGAGCAGTTGTGAAACACCCTTTCTGTAGAAAATGCACGTGGACATTCGGAGCGCAAAGAGGCCTATAGCGGAAATTGGAATATCTTCAAATAAAAACTACACAGAAGCATTTTGTGAAACTTCTTTCTGTTCTGTGCATTCAACTAACAGAGTTGAACCTTACTTTTGATTGAGCAGTTCAGAAACACTGTTTCTGTAGATAATGCAAGTGAACATTCAGGGCACTAAGAGGCCTATAGTGGAAAAAGGAATATGTTCAAATAAAAACCACACAGAATCAATCTGTGAAACTTCTTTATGTTCTGTGCATTCAACTAACAGTGTAGAACCTTACTTTTGATTGAGCAGTTCTGAAACACTCTTTGTGTAGTAAATGCAAGTGGACATTCAGGGCCCTAAGAGGCCTATAGTGGAAAAAGGAATATGTTCAAATAAAAACTACACAGAAGCAATCTGTGAAACTTCTTAATGTTCTCTGCATTCAACTAAAAGTGTTGAACCTTAGTTTTGATTGAGCAGTTCTGAAACACTCTTTCTGTAGAAAATGCAAGACGACATTCGGAGCGCTAAGAGGCCTATAGCGGAAAAAGTAATATCTTCAAATAAAAATTACACAGAAGCATTGTGTGAAACTTCTTTCTGTTCGGTGCATTCAACTAACAGAATTGAACCTTACTTTTGATTGAGGAGTTCTCAAACACTGTTTCTGTAGATAATGCAAGGGGACATTCAGGGCGCTAATAGGCCTATCGTGGAATAAGGAATAAGTTCAAATAAAAACTACAGAGAAGTTATCTGTGAAACTACTCTCTGTTCTCTGCATTCAACTAACAGAGTTGAAACTTACTTTTGATTGAGTAGTTCTGAAACACTCTTTCTGTAGAAAATGCCAGTGGACCTTCGGAGCGCTAAGAGGCCTACAGCGGAAAAAGGAATATCTTCAAATAAAAACTACACAGAAGCATTCTGTGAAACTTCTTTCTGTTCTGTGCATTCAACTAACAGAGTTGAACCTTACTTTTGATTGAGCAGTTCTAAAACACTCTTTCTGTAGGAAATGCAAGAGGACATTCAGGGCGCTAAGAGGCCTATGGCGGAAAAAGGAATATCTTCAAATAAAAACTACACAGAAGCAATCTGTGAGACTTTATACTGTTCTGTGCTTTCACCTCACAGAGTTGAACCTTAGTTTTGATTGAGCAGTTCTGAAACCCTCTTTCTGTAGAAAATGCAAGTGGACATTCATGGTGCTAAGAGGCCTATAGTGGAAAAAGGAATATGTTCAAATAAAAACTACACAGAAGTTATCTGTGAAACTTCTTTCTGTTGTGTGCATTCAACTAACAGAGTTGAACCGTACTTTTCATTGAGCAGTTGTGAAACACCCTTTCTGTAGAAAATGCACGTGGACATTCGGAGCGCAAAGAGGCCTATAGCGGAAATTGGAATATCTTCAAATAAAAACTACACAGAAGCATTTTGTGAAACTTCTTTCTGTTCTGTGCATTCAACTAACAGAGTTGAACCTTACTTTTGATTGAGCAGTTCAGAAACACTGTTTCTGTAGATAATGCAAGTGAACATTCAGGGCACTAAGAGGCCTATAGTGGAAAAAGGAATATGTTCAAATAAAAACCACACAGAATCAATCTGTGAAACTTCTTTATGTTCTGTGCATTCAACTAACAGTGTAGAACCTTACTTTTGATTGAGCAGTTCTGAAACACTCTTTGTGTAGTAAATGCAAGTGGACATTCAGGGCCCTAAGAGGCCTATAGTGGAAAAAGGAATATGTTCAAATAAAAACTACACAGAAGCAATCTGTGAAACTTCTTAATGTTCTCTGCATTCAACTAAAAGTGTTGAACCTTAGTTTTGATTGAGCAGTTCTGAAACCCTCTTTCTGTAGAAAATGCAAGTGGACATTCATGGTGCTAAGAGGCCTATAGTGGAAAAAGGAATATGTTCAAATAAAAACTACACAGAAGTTATCTGTGAAACTTCTTTCTGTTGTGTGCATTCAACTAACAGAGTTGAACCGTACTTTTCATTGAGCAGTTGTGAAACACCCTTTCTGTAGAAAATGCACGTGGACATTCGGAGCGCAAAGAGGCCTATAGCGGAAATTGGAATATCTTCAAATAAAAACTACACAGAAGCATTTTGTGAAACTTCTTTCTGTTCTGTGCATTCAACTAACAGAGTTGAACCTTACTTTTGATTGAGCAGTTCAGAAACACTGTTTCTGTAGATAATGCAAGTGAACATTCAGGGCACTAAGAGGCCTATAGTGGAAAAAGGAATATGTTCAAATAAAAACCACACAGAATCAATCTGTGAAACTTCTTTATGTTCTGTGCATTCAACTAACAGTGTAGAACCTTACTTTTGATTGAGCAGTTCTGAAACACTCTTTGTGTAGTAAATGCAAGTGGACATTCAGGGCCCTAAGAGGCCTATAGTGGAAAAAGGAATATGTTCAAATAAAAACTACACAGAAGCAATCTGTGAAACTTCTTAATGTTCTCTGCATTCAACTAAAAGTGTTGAACCTTAGTTTTGATTGAGCAGTTCTGAAACACTCTTTCTGTAGAAAATGCAAGCAGACATTCGGAGCGCTAAGAGGCCTATAGCGGAAAAAGTAATATCTTCAAATAAAAATTACACAGAAGCATTGTGTGAAACTTCTTTCTGTTCGGTGCATTCAACTAACAGAATTGAACCTTACTTTTGATTGAGGAGTTCTCAAACACTGTTTCTGTAGATAATGCAAGGGGACATTCAGGGCGCTAATAGGCCTATCGTGGAATAAGGAATAAGTTCAAATAAAAACTACAGAGAAGTTATCTGTGAAACTACTCTCTGTTCTCTGCATTCAACTAACAGAGTTGAAACTTACTTTTGATTGAGTAGTTCTGAAACACTCTTTCTGTAGAAAATGCCAGTGGACCTTCGGAGCGCTAAGAGGCCTACAGCGGAAAAAGGAATATCTTCAAATAAAAACTACACAGAAGCATTCTGTGAAACTTCTTTCTGTTCTGTGCATTCAACTAACAGAGTTGAACCTTACTTTTGATTGAGCAGTTCTAAAACACTCTTTCTGTAGGAAATGCAAGAGGACATTCAGGGCGCTAAGAGGCCTATGGCGGAAAAAGGAATATCTTCAAATAAAAACTACACAGAAGCAATCTGTGAGACTTTATACTGTTCTGTGCTTTCACCTCACAGAGTTGAACCTTAGTTTTGATTGAGCAGTTCTGAAACCCTCTTTCTGTAGAAAATGCAAGTGGACATTCATGGTGCTAAGAGGCCTATAGTGGAAAAAGGAATATGTTCAAATAAAAACTACACAGAAGTTATCTGTGAAACTTCTTTCTGTTGTGTGCATTCAACTAACAGAGTTGAACCGTACTTTTCATTGAGCAGTTGTGAAACACCCTTTCTGTAGAAAATGCACGTGGACATTCGGAGCGCAAAGAGGCCTATAGCGGAAATTGGAATATCTTCAAATAAAAACTACACAGAAGCATTTTGTGAAACTTCTTTCTGTTCTGTGCATTCAACTAACAGAGTTGAACCTTACTTTTGATTGAGCAGTTCAGAAACACTGTTTCTGTAGATAATGCAAGTGAACATTCAGGGCACTAAGAGGCCTATAGTGGAAAAAGGAATATGTTCAAATAAAAACCACACAGAATCAATCTGTGAAACTTCTTTATGTTCTGTGCATTCAACTAACAGTGTAGAACCTTACTTTTGATTGAGCAGTTCTGAAACACTCTTTGTGTAGTAAATGCAAGTGGACATTCAGGGCCCTAAGAGGCCTATAGTGGAAAAAGGAATATGTTCAAATAAAAACTACACAGAAGCAATCTGTGAAACTTCTTAATGTTCTCTGCATTCAACTAAAAGTGTTGAACCTTAGTTTTGATTGAGCAGTTCTGAAACACTCTTTCTGTAGAAAATGCAAGCAGACATTCGGAGCGCTAAGAGGCCTATAGCGGAAAAAGTAATATCTTCAAATAAAAATTACACAGAAGCATTGTGTGAAACTTCTTTCTGTTCGGTGCATTCAACTAACAGAATTGAACCTTACTTTTGATTGAGGAGTTCTCAAACACTGTTTCTGTAGATAATGCAAGGGGACATTCAGGGCGCTAATAGGCCTATCGTGGAATAAGGAATAAGTTCAAATAAAAACTACAGAGAAGTTATCTGTGAAACTACTCTCTGTTCTCTGCATTCAACTAACAGAGTTGAAACTTACTTTTGATTGAGTAGTTCTGAAACACTCTTTCTGTAGAAAATGCCAGTGGACCTTCGGAGCGCTAAGAGGCCTACAGCGGAAAAAGGAATATCTTCAAATAAAAACTACACAGAAGCATTCTGTGAAACTTCTTTCTGTTCTGTGCATTCAACTAACAGAGTTGAACCTTACTTTTGATTGAGCAGTTCTAAAACACTCTTTCTGTAGGAAATGCAAGAGGACATTCAGGGCGCTAAGAGGCCTATGGCGGAAAAAGGAATATCTTCAAATAAAAACTACACAGAAGCAATCTGTGAGACTTTATACTGTTCTGTGCTTTCACCTCACAGAGTTGAACCTTAGTTTTGATTGAGCAGTTCTGAAACCCTCTTTCTGTAGAAAATGCAAGTGGACATTCATGGTGCTAAGAGGCCTATAGTGGAAAAAGGAATATGTTCAAATAAAAACTACACAGAAGTTATCTGTGAAACTTCTTTCTGTTGTGTGCATTCAACTAACAGAGTTGAACCGTACTTTTCATTGAGCAGTTGTGAAACACCCTTTCTGTAGAAAATGCACGTGGACATTCGGAGCGCAAAGAGGCCTATAGCGGAAATTGGAATATCTTCAAATAAAAACTACACAGAAGCATTTTGTGAAACTTCTTTCTGTTCTGTGCATTCAACTAACAGAGTTGAACCTTACTTTTGATTGAGCAGTTCAGAAACACTGTTTCTGTAGATAATGCAAGTGAACATTCAGGGCACTAAGAGGCCTATAGTGGAAAAAGGAATATGTTCAAATAAAAACCACACAGAATCAATCTGTGAAACTTCTTTATGTTCTGTGCATTCAACTAACAGTGTAGAACCTTACTTTTGATTGAGCAGTTCTGAAACACTCTTTGTGTAGTAAATGCAAGTGGACATTCAGGGCCCTAAGAGGCCTATAGTGGAAAAAGGAATATGTTCAAATAAAAACTACACAGAAGCAATCTGTGAAACTTCTTAATGTTCTCTGCATTCAACTAAAAGTGTTGAACCTTAGTTTTGATTGAGCAGTTCTGAAACCCTCTTTCTGTAGAAAATGCAAGTGGACATTCATGGTGCTAAGAGGCCTATAGTGGAAAAAGGAATATGTTCAAATAAAAACTACACAGAAGTTATCTGTGAAACTTCTTTCTGTTGTGTGCATTCAACTAACAGAGTTGAACCGTACTTTTCATTGAGCAGTTGTGAAACACCCTTTCTGTAGAAAATGCACGTGGACATTCGGAGCGCAAAGAGGCCTATAGCGGAAATTGGAATATCTTCAAATAAAAACTACACAGAAGCATTTTGTGAAACTTCTTTCTGTTCTGTGCATTCAACTAACAGAGTTGAACCTTACTTTTGATTGAGCAGTTCAGAAACACTGTTTCTGTAGATAATGCAAGTGAACATTCAGGGCACTAAGAGGCCTATAGTGGAAAAAGGAATATGTTCAAATAAAAACCACACAGAATCAATCTGTGAAACTTCTTTATGTTCTGTGCATTCAACTAACAGTGTAGAACCTTACTTTTGATTGAGCAGTTCTGAAACACTCTTTGTGTAGTAAATGCAAGTGGACATTCAGGGCCCTAAGAGGCCTATAGTGGAAAAAGGAATATGTTCAAATAAAAACTACACAGAAGCAATCTGTGAAACTTCTTAATGTTCTCTGCATTCAACTAAAAGTGTTGAACCTTAGTTTTGATTGAGCAGTTCTGAAACACTCTTTCTGTAGAAAATGCAAGCAGACATTCGGAGCGCTAAGAGGCCTATAGCGGAAAAAGTAATATCTTCAAATAAAAATTACACAGAAGCATTGTGTGAAACTTCTTTCTGTTCGGTGCATTCAACTAACAGAATTGAACCTTACTTTTGATTGAGGAGTTCTCAAACACTGTTTCTGTAGATAATGCAAGGGGACATTCAGGGCGCTAATAGGCCTATCGTGGAATAAGGAATAAGTTCAAATAAAAACTACAGAGAAGTTATCTGTGAAACTACTCTCTGTTCTCTGCATTCAACTAACAGAGTTGAAACTTACTTTTGATTGAGTAGTTCTGAAACACTCTTTCTGTAGAAAATGCCAGTGGACCTTCGGAGCGCTAAGAGGCCTACAGCGGAAAAAGGAATATCTTCAAATAAAAACTACACAGAAGCATTCTGTGAAACTTCTTTCTGTTCTGTGCATTCAACTAACAGAGTTGAACCTTACTTTTGATTGAGCAGTTCTAAAACACTCTTTCTGTAGGAAATGCAAGAGGACATTCAGGGCGCTAAGAGGCCTATGGCGGAAAAAGGAATATCTTCAAATAAAAACTACACAGAAGCAATCTGTGAGACTTTATACTGTTCTGTGCTTTCACCTCACAGAGTTGAACCTTAGTTTTGATTGAGCAGTTCTGAAACCCTCTTTCTGTAGAAAATGCAAGTGGACATTCATGGTGCTAAGAGGCCTATAGTGGAAAAAGGAATATGTTCAAATAAAAACTACACAGAAGCAATCTGTGAAACTTCTTAATGTTCTCTGCATTCAACTAAAAGTGTTGAACCTTAGTTTTGATTGAGCAGTTCTGAAACACTCTTTCTGTAGAAAATGCAAGTGGACATTCAGGGCTAAGAGGCCTATAGGGAAAAAGAATATGTTCAAATAAAAATACACAGAAGTATCTGTGAAACTTCTTTCTGTTGTGCATTCAACTAACAGAGTTGAACCTACTTTATTGAGCAGTTTGAAACACCTTTCTGTAGAAAATGCAGGGACATTGGAGCGCAAAGGCATACGGAAAGGAATATCTTCAAATAAAAACTACACAGAAGCATTTTGTGAAACTTCTTTCTGTTCTGTGCATTCAACTAACAGAGTTGAACCTTACTTTTGATTGAGCAGTTCAGAAACACTGTTTCTGTAGAAATGCAAGTGAACATTCAGGGCACTAAGAGGCCTATAGTGGAAAAAGGAATATGTTCAAATAAAAACACACAGAACAATCTGTGAAACTTCTTTTGTTCTGTGCATTCAACTAACAGTGTAGAACCTTACTTTTGATTGAGCAGTTCTGAAACACTCTTTTGTAGTAAATGCAAGTGACATTCAGGCCTAAGAGGCCTATAGTGGAAAAAGGAATATGTTCAAATAAAAACTACACAGAAGCAATCTGTGAAACTTCTTAATGTTCTCTGCATTCAACTAAAAGTGTTGAACCTTAGTTTTGATTGAGCAGTTCTGAAACACTCTTTCTGTAGAAAATGCAAGCAGACATTCGGAGCGCTAAGAGGCCTATAGCGGAAAAAGTAATATCTTCAAATAAAAATTACACAGAAGCATTGTGTGAAACTTCTTTCTGTTCTGTGCATTCAACTAACAGAATTGAACCTTACTTTTGATTGAGGAGTTCTCAAACACTGTTTCTGTAGATAATGCAAGTGGACATTCAGGGCGCTAATAGGCCTATCGTGGAATAAGGAATAAGTTCAAATAAAAACTACAGAGAAGCTATCTGTGAAACTACTCTCTGTTCTCTGCATTCAACTAACAGAGTTGAACCTTACTTTTGATTGAGTAGTTCTGAAACACTCTTTCTCTTGAAAATGCCAGTGGACCTTCGGAGCGCTAAGAATCCTACAGCGGAAAAAGGAATATCTTCAAATAAAAACTACACAGAAGCATTCTGTGAAACTTCTTTCTGTTCTGTGCATTCAACTAACAGAGTTGAACCTTACTTTTGATTGAGCAGTTCTAAAACACTCTTTCTGTAGGAAATGCAAGAGGACATTCAGGGCGCTAAGAGGCCTATGGCGGAAAAAGGAATATCTTCAAATAAAAACTACACAGAAGCAATCTGTGAGACTTTATACTGTTCTGTGCTTTCACCTCACAGAGTTGAACCTTAGTTTTGATTGAGCAGTTCTGAAACCCTCTTTCTGTAGAAAATGCAAGTGGACATTCATGGTGCTAAGAGGCCTATAGTGGAAAAAGGAATATGTTCAAATAAAAACTACACAGAAGTTATCTGTGAAACTTCTTTCTGTTGTGTGCATTCAACTAACAGAGTTGAACCGTACTTTTCATTGAGCAGTTGTGAAACACCCTTTCTGTAGAAAATGCACGTGGACATTCGGAGCGCAAAGAGGCCTATAGCGGAAATTGGAATATCTTCAAATAAAAACTACACAGAAGCATTTTGTGAAACTTCTTTCTG
Organism: Nomascus leucogenys; assembly: GCF_006542625.1. Lineage (NCBI taxonomy): Eukaryota > Metazoa > Chordata > Mammalia > Primates > Hylobatidae > Nomascus > Nomascus leucogenys. The sequence goes on along the minus strand of NW_022095942.1, from coordinate 2,129 downwards.
TTCTGTGCATTCAACTAACAGAGTTGAACCTTACTTTTGATTGAGCAGTTCAGAAACACTGTTTCTGTAGATAATGCAAGTGAACATTCAGGGCACTAAGAGGCCTATAGTGGAAAAAGGAATATGTTCAAATAAAAACCACACAGAATCAATCTGTGAAACTTCTTTATGTTCTGTGCATTCAACTAACAGTGTAGAACCTTACTTTTGATTGAGCAGTTCTGAAACACTCTTTGTGTAGTAAATGCAAGTGGACATTCAGGGCCCTAAGAGGCCTATAGTGGAAAAAGGAATATGTTCAAATAAAAACTACACAGAAGCAATCTGTGAAACTTCTTAATGTTCTCTGCATTCAACTAAAAGTGTTGAACCTTAGTTTTGATTGAGCAGTTCTGAAACACTCTTTCTGTAGAAAATGCAAGCAGACATTCGGAGCGCTAAGAGGCCTATAGCGGAAAAAGTAATATCTTCAAATAAAAATTACACAGAAGCATTGTGTGAAACTTCTTTCTGTTCGGTGCATTCAACTAACAGAATTGAACCTTACTTTTGATTGAGGAGTTCTCAAACACTGTTTCTGTAGATAATGCAAGGGGACATTCAGGGCGCTAATAGGCCTATCGTGGAATAAGGAATAAGTTCAAATAAAAACTACAGAGAAGTTATCTGTGAAACTACTCTCTGTTCTCTGCATTCAACTAACAGAGTTGAAACTTACTTTTGATTGAGTAGTTCTGAAACACTCTTTCTGTAGAAAATGCCAGTGGACCTTCGGAGCGCTAAGAGGCCTACAGCGGAAAAAGGAATATCTTCAAATAAAAACTACACAGAAGCATTCTGTGAAACTTCTTTCTGTTCTGTGCATTCAACTAACAGAGTTGAACCTTACTTTTGATTGAGCAGTTCTAAAACACTCTTTCTGTAGGAAATGCAAGAGGACATTCAGGGCGCTAAGAGGCCTATGGCGGAAAAAGGAATATCTTCAAATAAAAACTACACAGAAGCAATCTGTGAGACTTTATACTGTTCTGTGCTTTCACCTCACAGAGTTGAACCTTAGTTTTGATTGAGCAGTTCTGAAACCCTCTTTCTGTAGAAAATGCAAGTGGACATTCATGGTGCTAAGAGGCCTATAGTGGAAAAAGGAATATGTTCAAATAAAAACTACACAGAAGTTATCTGTGAAACTTCTTTCTGTTGTGTGCATTCAACTAACAGAGTTGAACCGTACTTTTCATTGAGCAGTTGTGAAACACCCTTTCTGTAGAAAATGCACGTGGACATTCGGAGCGCAAAGAGGCCTATAGCGGAAATTGGAATATCTTCAAATAAAAACTACACAGAAGCATTTTGTGAAACTTCTTTCTGTTCTGTGCATTCAACTAACAGAGTTGAACCTTACTTTTGATTGAGCAGTTCAGAAACACTGTTTCGGTAGATAATGCAAGTGAACATTCAGGGCACTAAGAGGCCTATAGTGGAAAAAGGAATATGTTCAAATAAAAACCACACAGAATCAATCTGTGAAAATTCTTTATGTTCTGTGCATTCAACTAACAGTGTAGAACCTTACTTTTGATTGAGCAGTTCTGAAACACTCTTTGTGTAGAAAATGCAAGTGGACATTCAGGGCCCTAAGAGGCCTATAGTGGAAAAAGGAATATGTTCAAATAAAAACTACACAGAAGCAATCTGTGAAACTTCTTAATGTTCTCTGCATTCAACTAACAGTATTGAACCTTACTTTGGATTGAGCAGTTCTGAAACACTGTTTGTGTAGAAAATGCAAGTGGACATTCAGGGCGCTATGAAGAATGTAGTGGAAAAAGGAATATGTTCAAATAAAAACTACACAGAAGCTATCTGTGAAACTACTCTCTGTTCTCTGCATTCAACTAACAGAGTTGAAACTTTCTTTTGATTGAGTAGTTCTGAAACACTCTTTCTGCAGAAAATACAAGTGGACCAGAGTTCTAAGAGGCCTACCGCGGAAAAAGGAATCTTCAAATAAAAACTACACAGAAGCATTCTGTGAAACTTCTTTCTGTTCTGTGCATTCAACTAACAGAGTTGAACCTTACTTTTGATTGAGCAGTTCTGAAACACTCTTTCTGTAGAAAATGCAAGTG
>NW_022095941.1:0-15490 GCF_006542625.1 Nomascus leucogenys | reverse complement strand
ACAGATTGAGAATTTATTGTGAAAAGGAATAGAATAGAATAGTTTGGAATGGAATGGAATGGAATGAATGGAATGGAATGGAATGGAATGGAATGGCATGTGTAGGGCAATGGAACGGGGATGGAACTGTATGGAACAAAATGGAATGGATTGGAATGGAATGGAATGGAATGGAATGGAATGGATTGGAATGGAAGGTAAAAGAAAATGTAAGCTGACATTGTGGAACTGCAATCCAGCAAGGGTGACAGATTGAGAACTTGTTGAAACAAAGGAATGGAATGGAATGGAATGGAATGGAATGGAATGAAATGGAGTGGAATGAATTGGAGTTCAATGGAATGGAGTGGATTGAAATGGAAAGGAATGGAATGGAATGGAATGGCAGGGAATGGAATGGAATGTAACGTTGAAATATAACGTGAGTTGACATTCTGACACTGCAATAAAGCCAAGGTAACATATTGAGAACTTTCTGAAAGAAAGGAATAGAAAAGAACAGTGTAGATTGGAAGGGAATGGAACGGAATCGAATGAAAATGGAAAGGAAAGGAGTGGAATGGAATTGAATGGAACGGAATGGAATGAAATGGAATGAATGGGATGGAATGGAATGGAATGGAATGGAGTGAAGTTGAACATAATAGAAGAGAATGGAATGAAATCGATTGGAATAGAATTGAATGGAATTGAATGGAATAGAATGAAATGGAATGGATGGAATGGAGGGGAATGGAAATGGAATGGAAATGAATGTAATGGAACAGTGAAACAATGTGAGCTGCTATTCTGCCACTGCAATACAGCCAGGGTGACAGATTGAGAGCTTGTTGAAAGAAAGCAATGGAATAGCATAGTGTGGAATGGAATGAATGGAATGGAATGGAATGGAATGGAATGGAATGGAATGGATGGGGAAATAAAATGTGAGTGGATATTGTGCCACTGCAATCCAGCCAGGGTGACAGATTGAGAATTTGGTTGAAAAAAGGACTAGAAACGAAATAGTGTGGATTGGAAATGGAGTGGAATGAATAGAATGGAATGGAATGGAATGGAATGGAATGGAATGGAATGGAATGGAAAGGTGAAATAAAATGTGAGCTGACATTGTGCCACTGCAATTCAGAGAGGGTGAGAGATTGAGAACCTGTGGAAAGAAAGGAAGATAATAGGATAGTGTGGAATGCAATGGAATGGAATGGAATGGAATGGAATGGAATGGAATGGAAGGAATGGAGTGTAATGGAACAGAATGGAAATGAATGGAATGGAATGCAATGGAAAGGAATGGAATTGGAATGGAATGGAAAAGAAGTGTAATGAATGGAATGGAATGGTGAAAGAAAATGTGAGCTGACACTGTGCCACTGAAATCCAGCCAGGGTGACATATTGAGAATTGTTGAAACAAGGGAGTAGAATAGAATAGTGTGCAATGTAATGGAATGGAAAAGGAATGGAATGGCATGGAATGGAATGGAATGGAATGGAATGGCAATGGAATGGAATGGAATGGAATGGAATGGAATGAAGGGAATGGAATGGAATGGTGAAAGAAAATGTGAGCTGACACTGTGCCACTGAAATCCAGCCAGGGTGACATATTGAGAATTGTTGAAACAAGGGATGTAGAATAGAATAGTGTGCAATGTAAGAATGGAAAAGGAATGGAATGGAATGGAATGAATGGAATGGAAGGGAATGGAGTGCAATGGAATGGGAATGGAATGAAATCGAATGAAATGGCATGGAGTGGAAAAAAGGAATGGAATGAAATGGTTGTAACAAATGCGAGCCACATTGTGCCACTGAAATCCAGCCAGGGTGACAGAGGGTGATAGATCTGAGAACATGTTGAAAGAAAGGAGTAGTAAATAGAGTAGTTTGGAATGGAATGGAATGAAATGCAATGGAAGTTGCAATGGAACGGAGTTGAACAGAAAGTTAAATGAAATGGAATGGAAGGGAATGTATGAATGGAAAGGAATGGAATGGAATGGAATGGTGAAATGAAATTTGAGCTGGACACTGTACAACTTGCAATCTACAAGGGTTACATATTGTGAACTTGTTGAAAGAAAGGAAATAGAATAAAAGAGTGTGGAATGGACAAGGAGTGGAATGGAAGGGAATGGAATGGAATGGAATGGAATGGAATGGAAGGAACGGAATAGAATGGAATGGAATGGAATAGAATGGAAGGAATGGAATGGAATGGAATGTAAGGAATGGAATGGAATGGAGACCATCACGTGGAATGGAGTGAATATCATGGAATGGAATGGAGTGAATGTCATGGAATGGAAATGGCAATGGAATGGAATGCAATGGAAAGGAAGGGAATGGAATGGAATGACAAGGAAAGAAGGGAAATGGAATGGAAAGGAATTTAATGGTGAAGTAAAAAGTAAGCTGACATTGTGGAACTGCAATATATACAGGGGGCGACAGTTTGAGAAGTTAATGAAATAAGAATGGAATGGAATGGAGTGCAATTGAATATAATAGAAGAGAATGGAATGAATCGAATTGAAAAGAATTGAACGGAATTGAATGGAATAGAATGAAATGGAATGGAATGGAATGGAATGGAATGGAATGGAATGGAATGGAACCGTGAAATAAAAGATGAGCTGATATACTCCACTGCAATCCAGCAGAGGTGACAGATTGAGATCTTGTTGAAAGAAAGTAATAGAGTAGCATACTGTGGAATGGAATGGAATGGAACCAAATGGAATGGAATTGAAATGAAATGGAATGGAATGGTTAAATAAAAATGTGAGCTGCTATTGTGCCACTGCAATCCAGCCAGGTGACAGATAAAGAAACTGTTGAAAGAAGTAATAGAATCGAATTAATCTGGAATGGAATGGAATGGAGTGCAATGGGAAGAGAATGGAATTGAATGGAATGGAATAGAATGGAATGGAATGGATGGAATGGAATGGAATGGAATGGAAATGAAAGTGAAATAAATTGTGAGCTGACATTGTGTCACTGCAATGCACACAGGGTGACCGATTGAGAACTTGTTGAAAGAAAGGAAGAGAAGAGAATAGTGTGGAATGCAATAGAATGGCAAGGAATGGAGTGTAATGGAACCCGAATGGAAATGAATGGAATGGAATGGAATGGAATGGAATGGAATTGAATGGAATGGAATGGTACGGAATGGAATGGTTAAAGTAAATGTGAGCTGACATTGTGCAACTGCAATACAGCCAGGGTGACATATTAAGAATTGTTGAAACAAAGCAGTAGAATAGAATAGTGTGGAATGTAAGGAAATGGAAAAGAATGGAAAGCAATGGAATGGAATGGAAATGGAGTGCAATGGAACGGAAAGGAACGGAACGGAATGAAATGGAATGGAATGGAGTGGAAAAGAATGGAATGGAATGAAACGGAGGTAACAAAATGTGAGCTGACATTGTGCTACTGCAATCCAGCAAGGGTGACAGATTGAGAACATGTTGAAAGAAAGGAGTTAGAATAGAATAGTTTTGAGTGGAATGGAATGAAATGGAATGGAATGCAATGGAACTGAATTGACCAGAAAGTAATCAAATGGTATGGAAAAGAATGGAATGAATGGAATGGAATGGAATGCAACAGAATGGAATGAAACGGTGAAATGAAATATGAGCTGACATTGTGCCACTGCAATCCTACAAGGGTTACAGATGAGAACTTGTTGAAAGAAAGGAATAGAATAAAATAGTGAATGGAATGGGAATGGCATGGAATGGAAATGGCATGGAATGGAATGGCATGGAATGGAAGGATAATGGAATGGAATGGAATGGAGTGGCGTGGAGTGGATTGGAATGGAATGCCAATGGAATGGAATAGAATGGAATAGAATGGAATTGGTTGCAAAGGAAAAGAATGGAACAGAATGGAATGGAATGGAGTGGAATGGAATGGAATGGATTGGAATGGAAGGGAATGGATTGGAATGGAATGGAATGGAAAGGAAGGGTGAAATAAAATGTAGGGTGATACTGCAAAACTGAATTCCAGCCAGGGTGACAGATTGAGAAATTGTTGAATGGAAGGAATAGAATAGATTAGTGGGGAAATGAAAGGAATGGAATGGAATGGAATGAAATGGAATGAATGGAATGGAATGGGAGCAACATGCGGAATGGAATGGAATGGAATCGAATCGAATTTATTGGACTGGAACTGTTAAATAAAATGTGTGCTGAATTTTGCCACAGCAATCCAGACAGCGTGACAGACTCAGAACTTATTGAAAGAAAGTAATATAATAGAACAGTGTGGAATCGAATGTAATGGAATGGAATGGAATGAAATGGAATGGAATGGAGTGCAAGGGAATGGAATGGAATGGAAAGGAATGGAATGGAATGGAATGGAACAGTGAAATAAAATGGGAGCTGACATTGTGCCACTGCAATCCATCCAGGGTGACACATTGAGAACTGGTTGAAAGAAAGGAATAGAATAGAATCGTGTGGAGTGGAAAGGAATAGAATGAAATGGACTGGAATGGAATGGAGTGGAATGGAATGGAATGGAGTGCATGGAACGGAATGGAATGGAATGGAATGGAATGGAATGAAATGGAATGGAGTGCATCGGAACAGAATGGAACGGAATGGAATGGAATAGAAGGAATGGAATGGAATTGGAATGGAAAGGGAAAATAAAATGTGAGCTGACATAAGTGCCAATGCAATGAACCAGGGTGAGAGATTGATAACTTGTTGCAAGATAGGAATAGAATAGAATAGTGTGGAATGGAAATGGAATGGAATAGAATGGATGGAATGGATGGAATGGAATGGAATGGAATGGAATGGAATGGAGGAGTTCAATGGAACAGAATGGAACGGAATGGAATGAACTTGAATGGAATGGAATGGAATGCAATGGAATGGATTGGAAAGGAAAGGGGAAATAAAATGTGAGCTGACATAGTGCCACTGCAATACCAACCAGGGTGAGAGATTGAGAACTTGTCGCAAGATAGGAATAGAATAGAATAGTGTGGAATGGAAGGGAATGGAATGGAATGGGAAAGGAACAGAATGGAACGGAATGGAGCAGAATGGAATGCAATGCATGGAATGGAAAGGAGTGGAGTGGAATGGAGTGGAGGCGAATGTGAAGGAATGGAATGCAGTGTAGTGGAAAGGAATTTAGTGGAGAAGTGTGGATTTGAGTTGTATGGAATGGAATGGAATGGATTCGAGTTTAGTGGAGGGATTATAGTGGAAAAGAATAGACTGGAATGGAATGGAATGGAACAGAATGGAATGGAATGGAATGGAATGCAGTGAATTGCAGTGAAGTGGATTGGAGTAGAATGGAATGGAATGGAAGAATGGAATGGAATGTAATACAATGGAATGGAAGGATGCAGTGATGAGTGGAGCGCATGGAGGTGAATGGAAGCATGGAATGGATGAATGGAATGGAACGAACAAAAAGAATGGAATGGAGTGGAATGCTATCGAATCAATGAATGAAATTAATGGAATGGAATGAAAAACTTAATGGAGTGCCAGTGGAGGGAATGGAGAATAAGGATGGGAAGATGGCAGTGAAGTGGAATGGAATGGAATGAATGGAATGGAAATGGATGGAATGGAATGGAATGGAATGGACTGTAGTGGAAGCAATTGGAAGGAATGTAATACACTGGATTGGAGAGCAATGTACTGGCGAAGCGGGATTTGAAATTTAACAAATGAATGGAATATACTCCAGTGGAATGGAGTGGTTTACAGTGGAAAAGAAAATGAAATGGAATGGAATGGAATGGAATGGAATGGAATGGAATGGAAAAAATTGCTGTGCAGCACATTGGAGTGAAATGGAGAAGAAAAGGAAGGGAGTGGAGGGGAGCGGAATGGAGTAGAATGGAATTGAAAAAAAAGAATGGAATGGAAAGGAATGGACTGGAATGTAGGCGAATGTGAAGGAATGGAACGGAGTGGAGTGGTGAGGAGTGGAGTGGAGAAGAGTGGATTGAATAGAATGGAATGGAATGGATTGGAGTGGATTCCAGTGGAAAAGAATGGAATGGAATGGAATGGAATTTAATGGAATGGGATGGAATGGAATGGAATGGAATGGAACGGAATGCAGTGGCATGGAACAGAATGGAGTAGAATGAACGGAGTGGAATGGAGTGGAATGGAACGGAATGGAATGGAATGGAATGGAATGCAATGGAATGGAATGGAATGGAATGGAATGGATGGAATGGAAATGGAATGGAAAAAATTGCTGTGCAGCACATTGGAGTGAAATGGAGAGAAAGGAAGGGAGTGAGGGGAGCGGAATGGAGTAGAATGGAATTGAAAAGAAAGAATGGAATGGAAAGGAATGGACTGGAATGTAGGCGAATGTGAAGGAATGGAACGGAGTGGAGTGGTGAGGAGTGGAGTGGAGAAGAGTGGATTTGAATAGAATGGAATGGAATGGATTGGAATGGATTCCAGTGGAAAGATGGAAAATGGAATGGAATTTAAGAATGGGATGGAATGGAATGGAATGGAACGGAATGCAGTGGCATGGAACAGAATGGAGTGAATGAACGGAGTGGAATGGAGTGGAGGACGGAATGGACGGAAGAATGGGAATGGCAATGAAGAGGAATGGAGGAATGCAATGGAAAGGAGTGGAAAGGAATGGATGCGATTCGGAAGGCATGGAACGCAGTGGAGTTGAGAGGAGTGCAGTAGACAATAGTGGATTTAAATAGAAAGGAATGGAATGTATTGGAGTGGAGTGGAGAGGATTCCAGTGAAAAGAGGGAAGGGAATGGAATGGAGTGGAATGTAAAGGAATGGAATTGAATGGAATGGAAAAAAGTGGATGGGAGTGTATAGAGTGGAATGGAGAAGGATGGAAGGGAGTGGGGTTGAGTGGAAAAGAGTGGAATGGAATGGAATGCAATGCAATGGAATGGAATGGAGTGGAATGGAATGGAAGTGAATGGGAACTAATGGAATTCAGTGGAGTGGAGAGGAGTGGAGTGGAGAATAGTGTATTTGAATGGAATGGAATGAAATGGATTGGATTGGAGTGGAGTGGGTTTTACGGGAAAAGAATGCAATGTAATGTAAAGTAAATGGAATGGAATGGAAAGGAATGGAAAGGAATGGAATGGAAGGGAATGGAATGGAATGGATTGAAATGGAGTTGAATGGAATGGAAAGGAATGAAATAAAGTGCAGTGGAGTGCAGTGGAGTGGAATGGAGAAGAAAGGAAAGAATTGGAAGAATTGGAATGGAGTCTAATGGAATGGAGTGGAATGGAATGGAATAGAAAGCAATGGAAAGGAATGGAATGGATAGGAATGGAATGGAAAATGGAATGGAATGGAATGGAATAGAGTGGACTGGAATGGAGGCGAAAGGGAAGGAATGCACTGCAGTGGAGTGGAGAGGAGCAGAGTGGAGAATAGTGGATTTGAATGGAATGGAAAGTAATGGAATGGATTAGAGTCGTGTGGAGTGGATTCAGTTGAAAAAATGGAAAGGAATGGAACGGAAAGGAATGGAATTGCATGGAATGGAATGGAGTGGACTGGAATGGGGGTGAATGGGAAGGAATGCAATCCAGTGGAGTGGAGAGGAGTGGAGTGGATTGCAATGGAATGGAATGCAAGGGATTGGAATGGAATGCAATGGAATGGAATGGGATGGAAGGGAATGGAAATGAATGCAATGCAATGGAATGGAATGGAGTGGATTCGACTGGAATAGAAGAGAATGGGAAGTAAAGGAATGCAGTGGAGTGGAGAGGAGTGTAGTGGAGAAGAGTGGATTTGAATTGATTGCAATGAAATGCCATGGAATGAAACGGAATGGAATGAAGTGGACTGGAGTGTGGTGGATTGGAGTGGAATGGAATGGAATGGAAAGTAATGGAAAGAAATGTAATACAATGGAACGAAATAAAAAGGAATGGAATGGAATGGAATGGAATGGAATGGAATGGAATGGAATGGATGGAAAGGAGTGGCGTGCAGTTTATTGGAATTGAATGGATTGGAGAGGAGTGTAGTGGAGTGGAGGGGAAAGGGAAGGAATGGATTGAAGTGAAGTGGATTGGAGTGGAATGGAGGGGAATCGATTGGATTCAGCTGGATTGGAATGGAATGGACTACAATGGAATGGAATGGAATGCAGTGGGTTGGAGGGAGTTTCATGCGGGGAATGGATAGGAAGGAATGGAATGATATGGAACGGAACCGAACAGAACACAACGGAAGAGAGTGCAACGGAATGTAATGGAATGCAATGGAATGGAATGGAAAAAATTGTACTGGAGTGCAGTGGAGTTGAATAGAAAAGAAAGGAAAGAGTGGAGTGGAGTGGAATGCAGTGGAATGATGGAATGGAATGGAATGGAATGGAATGGAAAGGAAAGAATGGAGTTGACTTTAACTGAGGCGAATGGCAATTAATGGAATGCAGAGGAGTGGAGAGGGGTGGAGTGGAGAAGAGTGGATTTGAATGGAATTTAATGGAATGGAATGAGTGGACTGGAGAGAGTGGTCTGGATTCTAGTGGAAAAGAATGCAATGGAATGTAATGGAATGGAATGGAATGGAATGGAATGGAATGTAAAAAAAGTGCTGTGGAGTGCAGTGGAGTGGAATGGAGAAGAAAGGAAGCAGTGGAGTGGAGTTGAATGGAGTGGAATGGAAAGTAGTGGAATGGAGTGGAATGGAATGGAGTGGAATGGAATGGCATGTCATGGAATGGAATGGAAAGGAATAGAATGGAATGCAATGAAATGGAATGAAATGGAAAGGAATGAATAAAATGGAATGGAATGGAGTGGACTGGAATGGAGGCAAACGGGAAGGAATGAAATGCAGTTGAGTGGAGAAGAGTGGAGTGGAGAAAAGTGCACTTGAATTTAATGGAATTGATTCAATGGAAGGGGTTTGTAATGAAATGGAATGCAGTGGATTGGACTGGAGTGGATTGCAGTAGAATGGAATGGAATTGAAAATAATGGAATGCAGTAGAATGGAATGGAAAGGAATTCAATAGAATGGAATGAAAAGGAATGGGATGGAATGGAATGGAGAGACGGATGCAGTGTATTGGAAATGAATGGAATAGAGAGGATGGTGGTGGACTGTAGTGAAATGTGAAGGAATGGAAGGGAGTGACTGGAGTGGAGTGGAGGATAAAGGAGGGTGTAGATTGGATTCCGTAGAATGGGAATGGAATGGAATGGTATGGAAAGGAATGGAATTGAATGGAACGAAGTGGACTGGAGTGGAGTTGCATGGAGGTGAATTGAACGGAATGGAATGGTATGGAATGGAATGCAATGGAATGGAATGAAACGGAATGGAATGAATTGATTGGAATGGAAAGAAATGGAATGGAAAAAAGTGCAATGGAGTGCAGTGGAGTGGAATGGAAAAGAAAGGAAGGGAGTGGAGTGCAGGGGAATGGAGAGAAATGGAATAGAATGGAATGGAATGTATTGGACTGCAATGGAGGAAATGGGAAGGAATGGAATAAAGAAGACTGGAAGGCAGTGGAGAGGAGAAGAGTAAATATGAATGGAATGGAATGGAATGGAATGGATTGGATTGGAGTGGAGTGGATTCTAGTGGAAAAGAATGGAATGAGGAATGAATGGAATGGATTGAATTGGAATGCAATGGAATGCAATGGAAGGGAATGGAATGAAATGGAATGCAGTTGAAGGAAAATAATGGAATGGGATGGAATGGAATGGACGGGAATGCAGGTTAATGGGAAGGAAAAAGCAGCGGAGTGGAGAAGAGTGGAGTGCAGAAGAGAGAATTTGAACTGAATGGAATGAATATAAAAAACTGCAGTGGAGTGTAGTGTAGAGGAATGGAGAAGAAAGGAATCAAGTGGAGTGGAGTGGAATGGCAAGGAAGGAATGGAATGGAATGGAACGGAATGCAATGGAATGGAACGAACGGAACGGAAACGGAATGGAATGGAATGGAATGGAATGGGAATGGAGTGGATGGAAATGGGAAGGACTATAATGCAGTGGAGTGGAGAGGAGTGGAGTGGAGAATAGTGGATTGAATGGAATGGAATGGAATGGAATGGAATGGAATGGATTGGAGTGGAACGGAGTGGATTCTAGTGGAAAAGAATGGAATGGAATGGAATGAATTGGAATGGAATGGAATGGAATGGAATGGAATGGAATGGAATGGAATGCAATGGAGAGAAATGGAAGGAATGGAATAAAGTGCAGTGGGGTGCAGTGGGTGGAATGGAGAAGAAAGGAAGGAAGTGGAGTTGAGAGGAACGGAGTCAAATGGAATTTTATGAAATGGAGTGGAATGCAATGGAATGGAATTGAATGGAGTGGATTGGAATGGAGGCAAATGTGAAGGTAAGGAATGCACTGGTGTGCAGAGAGTAGAGGGCAGAAGAGTGGTTTTGAATTGAATGGAATGGAAAGAATGGACTGGAGTGGAGTGGAGTGGATTCAAGTTAAAGAATGCAATGGAATAGAACGGAATGGAGAATGGAATGGAATGGAATGAAATGGAATGAAATGGATTGAATGGAAAAAGTGAAGTGGAGTGTAGTGGAGTGGAAGGGAGAAGAAAGGAGGCAGGGGAGTGGAGTGGAATAGAATGGAATGGAAGGAATGGAATGGAATGGTTTGGATTGGAGCTGAATGGGAGGAAGGAATTGCAGTGGAGTGGAGAGGAGTGGAGAGGAGAAGAGTGGATTTGAATTGAATGTAATGGAATGCAATGGAATGGGATGGAATGGAATGGAATGCCATGGATTGGAGTGGATTGGATTGTGGTAGAATGGAATTGAATGGAAAGTAATGGAATAGAATGGAATACAATGGAACGGAATGAAAAGAATGGAATGCAATGGAATGTGGGTGGAATGGATTGCACTATATTTGGAAAAGAATGCAATGGAGTGGAGTGTGGTGGAGTGGAGTGGAATGGGAAGGAATGGAATGGAGTGGAGTGGATTGGAATGGAGGGGAGTAGATTGCATTCAGGTGCAATGGAAGGGATGAGAATGGAATGGAATTCTGTGGATTGGAGTGGAGTTGCATGGAGGGAAATGGAATGGAGTAGTGTGGAGTGGAAGAATGGAATTGAATGGAATGGAAAAGAATGGAAAAATACAGTGGAGTGCAGTGGTGTTTGAAAGGAGAGAAAGGAAGGGAGTGGAGAGGACTGGAATGGAATGGAATAGAATGAAATGGAATAAAATGGAATGGAATGGAGAGGATTGGAATGGAGGCGAATGGGAAGGAATGGAATGCAATGGTGTCGAGAGGAGGGAGTCGCAAGAAGAGTGGAGTTGAAATGAATGGAAATTAAAGGAATGGATTGGATGGAGTGGAGTGGATTCTAGTGGAAAAGAATATAATGGAATGGAATGCAATGGAATGGAATGGAGTGGCCGGAATGGAGCGGAATGGACGCAGTGTACTGGAGAGGATGGAGGGAAAGTGCAATGATAATAATGAATGGAATAGATTGGATGGAATGGAGAGGAGTGGAGGGAGAAGAGTGCATTTGAATTGAATGTAATGGAATGGAATGGATTAGAGAAGAGTGCAGTGGATTGTAGTGCAAAAGAAAGGAAAGGGAATAGAAAGAATTGGAATGGAATGGAATGAACAGGAATGGAAGTGGACTATAATGGAGGCGAATGGGAAGGAATGGAAATGCACTGGAGAATGGAGAGGAGTGGAGTGGAAGAAGAATGGATTTGGATTTGAATGAAATGGCATGGATTGGATTGGAATGGAGTGGATATGTTGGAAAGAGTTGAATGGAATGGAATGGAATGGATGGGAATGGAATGGAACGGAATGGAATGGAATGCAATGGAATATAATGGAATGGAATTGAATGGAAAGCAGTGGATTTGAGTGGAGTTTGCGTGGAGGGGAATGGAATGGAACGGAATGAAATGGAATGCAGTGGAATGGAATGGAATGGAACGGAATGCAATAGAATGGAAAAAAAGTGCAGTGGAGTTGCAGTGGAGTGGAATGGAGAAGAAAGGAAGGAGTGGGGTGGAGTGAAATGGAATGGAATTTGAATGGAATAAAATGGAATTGGAATGGAGTGGAATGGAATGGAGTCGAATGGGAAAAGAATGGAATGCAGTGGTGGCGGAGAGGATGTAGTGCAAAAGACTGGATTTGAAATGAATGGAATGAAAAGGCATGGATTGGAGTGGAGTGGAGTTGATTGTACTGGAATAGAATGCAATGGAATGGAATGGAATGGAATGTAACGGAATGGAATGAATGGAAAAAAAGTTCAGTTGGAGTGAAGTGGAGTGGAATGGAGAAGAAAGGGAATGGAGTGGACTGGAGTGGAATGGAAGTAAAGGAGTAGAGAGGAATCAGAAGCAATGGAAAGGAATGGAATGGAAATGGAAGGGAATGGAATGGAATGGAATGGAAATGAATTCAGTGTGTTGGTGTGGAATTTGCGAGGAGGGAAATATAATGGAATGGAATCTAATGGAATGGAATGGAATGGAATGGAATGGAGAAACGTGCAGTGGAGTGCGGTAGAGAGAATGGAGAGAAGAATGAGTGGTGTGTAGTGGAAAGGAGTGAAATGGAATGGAATTGAATGAAATGAAAAAGAAAGGATAGTGGATTGGATGGAGATGAATGGGATGGAATGGAATGCTATCGTGTGGAGAGGAGCAGAGTGCAGAAGATATATTGAATGAATGGAATGAAGAGGAATGTTTAATTTTAACTGGAGAGGATTCTACGTGAAAAGAATGGCATAAAACTGAATTGGAACGGAAGGAATGGTTGGAATGAATAGATGGAATGGAATAGAATGAATGGAACGGAACGGAATGACGGAACGGAACGAAGAATGGAATGGAAAAAATTCAGTGGAGGTAGTGGAGTGGAATGGAGAAGAAAGAAAGGAGAGGAGTGGAGTGGAAAGGATGGAATGGAAAGGAATTGGAATGGAATGGAATGGAATTGAATGGAATGGAGAGGACTGGAATGGAATGGAATGCAGAATGGAACTGGATGGAATGGGGACGATGGAGGAATTGAAGGAATACAGTGGAGTGGGAAGAGGGGAATGGAGAAGAGTAGATTTGAACTGAATGGAATGAAATGCAATGGTTGGATGGAAAGGAATGGAATAGTGGTTGTAGTGGAGTGGATTGGAGTGAGAATGGAATGGAAGGAAAGTAATGGATGAACGGAATACAGTGGAAAAAAAGAAAAGATTTAATGGAATGGAATAGAATGAAGTGTTTGGAAATGCAGTATATTGGAAATGATGGAATGGAAGAGGATTGTGGTGGGAGGTTTGCAGGGAATGGGAAAGAATGTTAATGGAGTGGAGTGGAGTGGAATGGAGGGGAGTAGGTTGGAATCAGGGTGGAATGCAATGCAATGGAATGGAATGGAATGCAGAGGATTGGGGCGGAGTAGGCGTGGATGGGGAATGGAATGGTATGAATGAGAATGGAAGGAATGCAATAGAATGTGAAAAAGTGGTGGAGTTTGTGGAGTGGAATGGAGAAGAAATGAATGGATGTGGAGTTGACTGGAATGGAGTGGAAAGGACTGGAATGGAATGGAATACAATGGAATGGAAATGGAGAGATCGCAATGAAGGTGAATGGGTAGGAATGGAAAGCTTGTGATATGGAGAGGAGTGGATTTAGAAGAGTGCAGTTGAATTGAATGGAATGGAAAGGAATGAAGTGCAGTGCAGGGGATTGGATTCTGGTATAAAAAAATGGAATGGAATGGAATTGAATGGAATGGAAAAAATTGCAGTGGAGTGAAGTGGAGTGGAATGGAGAAGAAAGTAAGGGAGTGTATTGGAATGGAGGGGAATGCAATGGAACGCAAACGTATGGATATAATGGAATGAAATGCAGAGGATTGGAGTGGAGTGTGAATGGGAGCTTAGAATGGAATGGAATGGGAAAGTAATGGAAGGGAATGAAATACAATGGAATGGAATGATAAGGAATGGAATGGAATGGAATAGAGGGAGATGCAGTGTATGGAAATGAATGGAATGGAGAGGACTGTGTGTGGATGGGAGTGCGAATGTGAAGGAATGGAATGGAGTGGAGTGAAGTGGAGTGGAATTGCAATGGAGAAAAGTACATTGGATTAAGGTGGAATGGCATGGAAAATGGAATGGAATGGAATGGAATGGAATGGAATTAATAGAATGGAATGGAATGGAACTGAAAAAAGTGCCAATGGAGTGCAGTGAGTAGGAATGGAGAAGAAAGAAGGGAGTGGAGTTGAGTGGAATGGAATGGAAATGGAATGGAATAGAATGGCAATGGATTGGAGTGTATGGAATGAAGGCAAATGGGAAGGAATGGAATGCAGCGGTACGAGTGGAGTGGAGTTTAGAAGACTGGAATGAATTAAATGCAATGGAACAAAATGAATTGGAGTTGCAGTGGATTGGATTCTTGTATAAAATAATGGAATGGAATGGAATGGAAAGGAATGGAATGGAATGGAAGAAAATGGAATGGAATGGCATGAATGGAGAAAAGTGCAGTGGAGTTTAATGGAGTGGAATCGAGAAGAAAGGAAGGGAGTGGAGTGGAATGGAGGGTAATGGAATGGAATGCAATGGAATGGGATGGAATGGAATGAAATGCAGGGGATTAGATTGGAGAATCTGGTAGTAGAATGGAATGGAATGGAAAGAAATGGAATGGAATGGAACACAATGAAATGGAATAATAAGGAATGGAATGGAATGGAATGGAGTGGAGTGCAGAGAATTGCAAATGAATGGAATGAGAAGAGTGTGGTGGACTGCGGCGGAATGGAAAGGAATTGAATGTAGTGGAGTAAAGTGGAGTGGAGTGCAATGGAGAGAAGTAGATTGGTTTAAGTCGGAATGGAATGGAATGAAATGGAATGGAATGGAATGGAATGGAATGCAGAGCATTGGAGTGGAGTGGCCTGGAGGGGAATGGAATGGAAAGGAATGGAATGGAATGGAATCAAACAGAATGGAATGAATGGAATGGAATGGATTAGAAGGGAAAAAAGTGCAGTGGAGTGCAGTGGAGTGGAATGGAGGATAAAGGAAGGGAATGGAGTATAGTGGAATGGAGTGGAATGGAATGCAATGGAGCATAGGGGACAGGAATGGAAGCTAATGGGAAGGAATGGAATGCAGTGGATAGGAGAGGAATGAAGTGGAGAAGAATGGATTTGAATGGAATGGAATGGAATGGAATGGAATGGAATGGATTGGAGTGGAGTGGATTCCAGTGGAATGGAGTGGAATGGAATGGAATGGAATGGAATGGAATGGAATGGAAGGCAATGGAATGCAATGGAATGAATGCAAAAAAGTGCAGTGGAGTTTATTGGAGTGGTATCGAGAAGAAAGGAACGGAGTGGAGTGGAATTGAGGGGAATGGAATGGAATGCAATGGAATGGGATGGAATGGAATGAAAT
>NW_022095940.1:0-25293 GCF_006542625.1 Nomascus leucogenys | reverse complement strand
GCCCTGAATGTCCAATTCCATTTCTGCAGAAAGAGTGTTTCAGAACTGCTCAATCAAAAGTAAGCTTAAACTCTGTTAGTTGAATGCACAGAAGAGAAAGAAGTTTCACAGAATGCTTCTGTGTTGTTTTTATTTGAAGAGATTACTTTTTCCGCTAGGCCTCTAGCGCTTCGAATGTCCACTTGCATTTTTCTACAGAAAGAGTGTTTTTCAGTACTGCTCAATCAAAAGTAAGGTTCAAATCTCTTAGATGAATGCACAGAACAGAAAAAAGTTTCACAGATTGCTTCTGTGTAGTTTTTTGTTTGAAGATATTCCTTTTTCTACTATGGCCTCTTAGCGCCATGAATGTCCACTTGCATTTTCTACAGAAAGAGTGTTTCAGAACTGCTCAATCAAAACTAAGGTTCACTCTGTTAGTTGAATGCACAGAACAGAGAGAATTTCACAGATATCTTCTGTGTAGTTTTTATTTGAACTTATTCCTTTTTCCACTATAGGCCTCTTAGCGCCCTGAATGTCCACTTGTATTTTCTACAGAAAGAGTGTTTCAGAACTGCTCAATCAAAACTAAGGTTCAACTCTGTTAGTTGAATGCACAGAACAGAAAGAAGTTTCACAGATTGCTTCTTTGTAGTTTTTGTTTGAAGATATTCCCTTTTCCACTATAGGCCTCTTAGCGCCATGAATGTCCACTTGCATTTTCTACAGAAAGAGTGTTTCAGAATGTTCAATCAAAATTAAGTTCAACTGTGTTAGTTTAAAGAACAGAACCGTAAGAAGTTTCACAGATTGCTTCTGTGTAGTTTTTATTTGAAGGTATTCCTTTTTCCACCATAGGCCTCTTAGCGCCCTGAATGTCCACTTGCATTTTCTACAGAAAGGGTGTTCAGAACTGCTCAATCAAAAGTAAGTTGAACTCTGTTAGTTGAATGCACAGAACTGTAAGAAGTTTCACAGATAGTTCTTTGTAGTTTTTATTTGAACATATACCTTTTTCAACTATAGGCCTCTTAGCGCCCTGAATGTTCACTTGCATTTTCTGCAGAAAGAGTGTTTCATAACTGCTCAATATAAACTAAGGTTCAACTCTGTTAGTTGAATGCACAGAACAGTAAGAGTTTCACAGATTGCTTCTGTGTAGTTTTTATTTGAACATATTCATTTTTCCGCTATAGGCCTCTTAGCGCCTGAATGTTCACTTGCATTTTCTACAGAAAGAGTGTTTCAGAACTGCTCAATAATAACTAAGGTTCAAATCTGTTAGTTGAATGCACAGAACAGTAAGAAGTTTCACAGATTGCTTCTGTGTGGTTTTTATTTGAGATATTCCTTTTCCCACTATAGGCCTCTCAGCGCCCTGAATGTCCACTTGCATTTTCTACAGAAAGAGTGTTTCAGAACTGCTCAATAAAAACTACCGTTCAACTATGTTAGTTGAATGCACAGAACAGTAAGAAGTTTCGCAGATTGCTTCTGTGCAGTTTTTATTTGAAAATATTCCTTTTTCCACTATAGGCCTCTTAGCTCCCTGAATGTCCAATTGCATTTTCTATAGAAAGGGTGTTTCAGAAATGCTCAATCAAAAGTAAGGTTCAACTCTGTTAGATGAATGCAAAGAACAGAAAGAAGTTTCACAGAATGCTTCTGTGTAGTTTGTATTTGAAGGTATTACTTTTTCCGCTATAGGCCTCTTAGCGCTCCGAAGTCCACTTGCATTTTCTACAGAAAGAGTGTTTCAGAACTTCTCAATCAAAAGTAAGGTTCAACTCGTTAGTTGAATGCACAGAACAGAGAGAAGTTTCACAGATAGCTTCTGTGTAGTTTTTATGTGAACTTTTTCCTTTTTCCACTATAGTCCTCTTAGCGCCCTGAATGTCCACTTGTATTTTCTACAGAAAGAGTGTTTAGAACTGCTCAATAAAACTGAGGTTCAACTCGTTAGTTGAATGCACAGAACAGAGAGAAGTTTCACAGATAGCTTCTGTGTAGTTTTTATGTGAACTTTTTCCTTTTTCAACTATAGTCCTCTTAGCGCCCTGAATGTCCACTTGTATTTTCTACAGAAAGAGTGTTTCAGAACTGCTCAATGAAAACTGAGGTTCAACTCTGTTAGTTGAATGCACAGAACAGTAAGAAGTTTCACAGATTTCTTCTGTGCAGTTTTTATTTGAAAATATTCCTTTTCCACTATAGGCCTCTTAGCGCCCTGAATGTCCAATTGCATTTTCTACAGAAAGAGTGTTTTCAGAACTGCTCAATCAAAAGTAAGGTTAAACTCTGTTTGTTGAATGCACAGAACAGAAAGAAGTTTACAGAATGCTTCTGTGTAGTTTTTATTTGAAGGTATTACTTTTTCCGCTGTAGGCCTCTTAGCGCTCCGAAGGTCCACTTGCATTTTCTACAGAAAGAGTGATTCAGAACTTCTCAATCAAAAGTAAGGTTCAACTCTGTTAGTTGAATGCACAGAACAGAAAGAAGTTTCACAGATTGCTTCTGTGTAGTTTTTGTTTGAAGATATTCCTTTTTCTACTATGGGCCTCTTAGCGCCATGAATGTCCACTTGCATTTTCTACAGAAAGAGTGTTTCAGAACTGCTCAATCAAAACTAAGGTTCAACTCTGTTAGTTGAATGCACAGAACAGAGAGAAGTTTCACAGATATCTTCTGTGTAGTTTTTATTTGAACTTATTCCTTTTTCCACTATAGGCCCTCTAGCGCCCTGAATGTCCATTGTATTTTCTACAGAAAGAGTGTTTCAGAACTGCTCAATCAAAACTAAGGTTCAACTCTGTAGTTGAATGCACAGAACAGAAAGAAGTTTCACAGATTGCTTCTTTGTAGTTTTTGTTTGAAGATATTCCCTTTTCCACTATAGGCCTCTTAGCGCCATGAATGTCCACTTGCATTTTCTACAGAAAGAGTGTTTCAGAACTGTTCAATCAAAATTAAGTTTCAACTGTGTTAGTTTAAAGAACAGAACCGTAAGAAGTTTCACAGATTGCTTCTGTGTAGTTTTTATTTGAAGGTATTCCTTTTTCCACCATAGGCCTCTTAGCGCCCTGAATGTCCACTTGCATTTTCTACAGAAAGGGTGTTTCAGAACTGCTCAATCAAAAGTAAGGTTGAACTCTGTTAGTTGAATGCACAGAACTGTAAGAAGTTTCACAGATAGCTTCTTTGTAGTTTTTATTTTAACATATACCTTTTTCAACTATAGGCCTCTTAGCGCCCTGAATGTTCACTTGCATTTTCTGCAGAAAGAGTGTTTCATAACTGCTCAATATAAACTAAGGTCAACACTGTTAGTTGAATGCACTGAACAGTAAGAAGTTTCACAGATTGCTTCTGTGTAGTTTTTATTTGAACATATTCATTTTTCAGCTATAGGCCCTTAGTGCAATGAATGCTCACTTGCATTTTCTACAGAAAGAGTGTTTCAGAACTGCTCAATAATAACTAAGGTTCAACTCTGTTAGATGAATGCAAAGAACAGAAAGAAGTTTCACAGAATGCTTCTGTGTAGTTTTTATTTGAAGATATTACTTTTTCCGCAATAGGCCTCTTAGCGTCCGAAAGTCCACTTGCATTTTCTACAGAAAGAGTGTTTCAGAACTGCTCAATCAAAAGTAAGGTTAAACTCTGTTAGTTGAAATCACAGAACAGAAAGAAGTTTCACAGATTGCTTCTGTGTAAGTTTTTATATGAAAAAGGAGTATATATTCCTTTTCCCACCATAGGCCTCTTAGCACCCTGAATGTACACTTGCATTTTCTACAGGAAGGGTGTTTCAGAACTGCTCAATCAAAAGTAAGGTTGAACTCTGTTAGTTGTAACACAGAACTGTAAGAAGTTTCACATATAGCTTCTTTCTAGTTTTTATTTGAACATATACCTTTTTCAACTATAGGCCTCTTAGCGCCCTGAATGTTCACTTGCATTTTCTTCAGAAAGAGTGTTTCATAACTGCTCAATATAAGCTAAGGTTCAACACTGTTAGTTGAATGCACAGAACAGTAAGAAGCTTCACAGATTGCTTCTGCGTAGTTTTTATTTGAACATATTCATTTTTCCGCTATAGGCCTCTTAGCTCCGTGAATGTCCAATTGCATTTTGTATACAAAGGGTGTTTCAGAAGTGCTCAATCAAATGTAAGGTTCAACTCTGTTAGATGAATGCAAAGAACAGAAAGAAGTCTCACAGAATGCTTCTATGTAGTTTGTATTTGTAGGTATTATTTTTCCGCTATAGGCCTCTTAGCGCTCCGAAAGTCCACTTGCATTTTCTACAGAAAGAGTGTTTCAGAACTTCTCAATCAAAAGTAAGGTTCAACTCCGATAGTGGAATGCACAGAACAGAGAGAAGTTTCACAGATAGCTTCCGTGTAGTTTTTACGTGAACTTTTTCCTTTTTCCACTATAGTCCTCTTCCACCCTGAATGTCCACTTGTATTTTCTACAGAAAGAGTGTTTCAGAACTGCTCAATCAAAACTGAGGTTCAACTCTGTTAGTTGAATGCACAGAACAGTAAGAAGTTTCACAGATTTCTCTGTGCAGTTTTTATTTTAAAATATTCCTTTTCCACTATAGGCCACTTAGCGCCCTGAGTGTCCATTGGCATTTTCTACAGAAAGAGTGTTTCAGAACTGCTCAATCAAAAGTAAGGTTCAACTCTGTTAGTTGAATGCACAGAACAGAAAGAAGTTTCACAGAATGCTTCTGTGTAGTTTGTATTTGAAGGTATTACTTTTTCCGCTATAGGCCTCTTAGCGCTCCGAATGTCCACTTGCATTTTCTACAGAAAGAGTGTTTCAGAACTTCTCAATCAAAAGTAAGGTTCAACTCGTTAGTTGAATGCACAGAACAGAGAGAAGTTTCACAGATAGATTCTGTGTGGTTTTTATGTGAACTTTTTCCTTTTTCCACTATAGTACTCTTAGCGCCCTGAATGTCCACTTGTATTTTCTACAGAAAGAGTGTTTCAGAACTGCTCAATCAAAACTAAGGTTCAAATCAGTTAGTTGAATGCACAGAACAGAGAGAAGTTTCACAGATATCTTCTGTGTAGTTTTTATGTGAACTTATTCCTTTTTCCACTATATTCCACTTAGCGCCCTGAATGTCCACTTGCATTTTCTACAGAAAGGGTGTTTCAGAACTGCTCAATCAAAAGTAAGGTTGAACTCTGTTAGTGAATGCACAGAACTGTAAGAAGTTTAACAGATAGCTTCTTTGTAGTTTCTATTTGAACATATACCTTTTTCAACTATAGGCCTCTTAGCGCCCTGAATGTTCACTTGCATTTTCTGCAGAAAGAGTGTTTCATAACTGCTCAATATAAACTAAGGTTCAACTCTGTTAGTTGAATGCACAGAACAGTAAGAAGTTTCACAGATTGCTTCTGTGTAGTTTTTATTTGAACTTATTCCTTTTTCCACTATAGTCCACTTAGCGCCCTGAATGTCCACTTGTATTTTCTACAGAAAGAGTGTTTCAGAACTGCTCAATCAAAAACTGAGGTTCAACTCTGTTAGTTGAATGCACAGAACAGTAATAAGTTTCACAGATTTCTTCTGTGCAGTTTTTATTTGAAAATATTACTTTTCTACTATAGGCCTCTTAGCGCCCTGAATGTCCAATTGATTTTCTACAGAAAGAGTGTTTCAGAAATGCTCAATCAAAAGTAAGCTTAAACTCTGTTAGTTGAATGCACAGAACAGAAAGAA
The DNA here is from genome assembly GCF_006542625.1 of Nomascus leucogenys. Lineage (NCBI taxonomy): Eukaryota > Metazoa > Chordata > Mammalia > Primates > Hylobatidae > Nomascus > Nomascus leucogenys. Next base: position 19,567 of record NW_022095940.1, on the reverse strand, counting down.
GTTTCACAGAATGCTTCTGTGTTGTTTTTATTTGAAGAGATTACTTTTTCCGCTATAGGCCTCTAGCGCTTGAAGGTCCACTTGCATTTTCTACAGAAAGAGTGTTTCAGTACTGCTCAATCAAAGTAAGGTTAACTCTGTTAGTTGAATGCACAGAACTGTAAGAAGTTTCAGAGATACCTTCTTTGTAGTTTTTATTTAACATATACCTTTTTCAACTATAGGCCTCTTAGCGCCCTGAATGTTCACTTGCATTTTCTGCAGAAAGAGTGTTTCATAACTGCTCATATAAACTAAGGTCAACACTGTTAGTTGAATGCACAACAGTAAGAAGTTTCACAGATTGCTTCTGTGTAGTTTTTATTTGAACATATTCTTTTTCACTATAGGCCCTTAGTGCTGAATGTCACTTGCATTTTCTACAGAAAGAGTGTTTCAGAACTGCTCAATAAAGTAAGGTTCAACTCTGTTAGTGAATGCAAGAACAGAAAGAAGTTTCACAGAATGCTTCTGTGTAGTTTTTATTTGAAGATATTACTTTTTCCGCTATAGGCCTCTTAGCGCTCCGAAAGTCCACTTGCATTTTCTACAGAAAGAGTGTTTCAGAACTGCTCAATCAAAGTAAGGTTAAACTCTGTTAGTTTGAATCACAGAACAGAAAGAAGTTTCACAGATTCTTCTGTGTAGTTTTTATATGAAAGGTATATATTCCTTTTCCCACCATAGGCCTCTTAGCACCCTGAATGTACACTTGCATTTTCTACAGAAGGGTGTTTCAGAACTGCTCAATCAAAAGTAAGGTTGAACTCTGTTAGTTGTAACACAGAACTGTAAGAAGTTTCACATATAGCTTCTTTTAGTTTTTATTTGAACATATACCTTTTTCAACTATAGGCCTCTTAGCGCCCTGAATGTTCACTTGCATTTTCTGCAGAAAGAGTGTTTCATAACTGCTCAATATAAGCTAAGGTTCAACACTGTTAGTTGAATGCACAGAACAGTAAGAAGCTTCACAGATTGCTTCTGTGTAGTTTTTATTTGAACATATTCATTTTTCCGCTATAGCCTCTTAGCTCCGTGAATGTCCATTGCATTTTGTATACAAAGGGTGTTTCAGAAGTGCTCAATCAAATGTAAGGTTCAACTCTGTTAGATGAATGCAAAGAACAGAAAGAAGTCTCACAGAATGCTTCTATGTAGTTTGTATTTGTAGGTATTATTTTTCCGCTATAGGCTCTTAGCGCTCCGAAGTCCACTTGCATTTTCTACAGAAAGAGTGTTTCAGAACTTCTCAATCAAAAGTAAGGTTCAACTCCGATAGTGAATGCACAGAACAGAGAGAAGTTTCACAGATAGCTTCCGTGTAGTTTTTATGTGAACTTTTTCCTTTTTCCACTATAGTCCTCTAGCCCCTGAATGTCCACTTGTATTTTCTACAGAAAGAGTGTTCAGAACTGCTCAATCAAAACTGAGGTTCAACTCTGTTAGTTGAATGCACAGAACAGTAAGAAGTTTCACAGATTCTTCTGTGCAGTTTTTATTTAAAATATTCCTTTTCCACTATAGGCCTCTTAGCGCCCTGAATGTCCATTGCATTTTCTACAGAAGAGTGTTCAGACTGCTCAATCAAAGTAAGGTTTAACTCTGTAGTTGAATGCACAGAACAGAAAGAAGTTTCACAGAATGCTTCTGTGTAGTTTTATTTGAAGATTACTTTTTCCGCTATGGCCTCTTAGCGCCTGAATGTCCACTTGCATTTTCTACAGAAAGAGTGTTCAGAACTGCTCAATCAAAATAAGGTTCAACTCTGTTAGTTGAATGCACAGAACAGAGAAGTTTCACAGATTTCTGTGTAGTTTTTATTGAACTTATTCCTTTTTCCACTATCCTCTTAGCCCTGAATGTCCACTTGTATTTCTACAGAAAGGGTTTCAACTGCAATCAAAACTAAGGTCAATCGTATTGATGCACATAACAGTAAGAAGTTCCAGATATCTCTTGTATTTATATTGAATATTCCTTTTTCCACTATACCTCTTAGCGCCCTGAATGTCCACTTGCATTTTCTACAGAAAGAGTGTTTCAGAACTGCTCAATCAAAACTAAGGTTAACTCTGTTAGTTGAATGCACAGAACGTAAGAAGTTTCACAGATAGCTTCTTGTAGTTTTATTTGAACATATCCTTTTTCACTATAGGCCTCTTAGCGCCCTGAATGTCCACTTGCATTTTCTACAGAAAGAGTGTTTCAAACTGCTCAATCAAAACTAAGGTTCAACTCTGTTAGTTGAATGCACAGAACAGTAAGAAGTTTCACAGATTGCTTCTGTGTAGTTTTTATTTGAACTTATTCCTTTTTCCACTATAGGCCTCTTAGCGCCCTGAATGTCCACTTGTATTTTCTACAGAAAGAGTGTTTCAGAACTGCTCAATCAAAACTAAGGTTCAACTCTGTTAGTTGAATGCACAGAACAGTAAGAAGTTTCACAGATTCTTCTGTGAGTTTTTTATTTGAAATATTACTTTTCCACTATAGGCCTCTTAGCGCCTGAATGTCCACTTGCATTTTCTACAGAAAGAGTGTTTCAGAACTGCTCAATCAAAAGTAAGGTTCAACTCTGTTAGTTGAATGCACAGAACAGAAAGAAGTTTCACAGATGCTTCTGTGTAGTTTTTATTTGAAGATATTACTTTTTCCGCTATAGGCCTCTTAGCGCCCTGAATGTCCACTTGCATTTTCTACAGAAAGAGTGTTTCAGAACTGCTCAATCAAAAGTAAGGTTGAACTCTGTTAGTTGAATGCACAGAACTGTAAGAAGTTTCACAGATAGCTTCTTTGTAGTTTTTATTTTAACATATACCTTTTTCACTATAGGCCTCTTAGCGCCCTGAATGTTCACTTGCATTTTCTGCAGAAAGAGTGTTTCATAACTGCTCAATAAACTAAGGTTCAACACTGTTAGTTGAATGCACAGAACAGTAAGAAGTTTCACAGATTGCTTCTGTGTAGTTTTTATTTGAATATTCCTTTTTCCACTATAGGCCCTTAGTGCTGAATGCCACTTGCATTTTCTACAGAAAGAGTGTTTCAGAACTGCTCAATAAAAAGTAAGGTTCAACTCTGTTAGTTGAATGCAAGAACAGAAAGAAGTTTCACAGATGCTTCTGTGTAGTTTTTATTTGAAGATATTACTTTTTCCGCAATAGGCCTCTTAGCGCTCCGAATGTCCACTTGCATTTTCTACAGAAAGAGTGTTTCAGAACTGCTCAATCAAAAGTAAGGTTCAACTCTGTTAGTTGAATGCACAGAACAGAAAGAAGTTTCACAGATTGCTTCTGTGTAGTTTTATGAAGAGTATATATTCCTTTTCCACTATAGGCCTCTTAGCACCCTGAATGTCCACTTGCATTTTCTACAGAAAGGTGTTTCAGAACTGCTCAATCAAAAGTAAGGTTCAACTCTGTTAGTTGAATGCACAGAACAGTAAGAAGTTTCACATATGCTTCTGTGTAGTTTTTATTTGAAAATACCTTTTCACTATAGGCCTCTTAGCGCCCTGAATGTCCACTTGCATTTTCTACAGAAAGAGTGTTTCATAACTGCTCAATAAAGTAAGGTTCAACTCTGTTAGTTGAATGCACAGAACAGTAAGAAGTTTCACAGATTGCTTCTGCGTAGTTTTTATTTGAACATATTCTTTTTCCGCTATAGGCCTCTTAGCTCCTGAATGTCCATTGCATTTTTATACAGAAAGGTGTTTCAGAACTGCTCAATCAAAGTAAGGTTCAACTCTGTTAGTTGAATGCAAGAACAGAAAGAAGTTTCACAGAATGCTTCTCTGTGTAGTTTTATTTGAAGAATATTTTTCCGCTATAGGCCTCTTAGCGCTCCGAATGTCCACTTGCATTTTCTACAGAAAGAGTGTTTCAGAACTGCTCAATCAAAAGTAAGGTTCAACTCTTAGTTGAATGCACAGAACAGAGAGAAGTTTCACAGATAGCTTCTGTGTAGTTTTTATGTGAAACTTTTTCCTTTTTCCACTATAGTCCTCTTAGCGCCTGAATGTCCACTTGTATTTTCTACAGAAAGAGTGTTTCAGAACTGCTCAATCAAAACTGAGGTTCAACTCTGTTAGATGAATGCACAGAACAGTAAGAAGTTTCACAGATTTCTTCTGTGCAGTTTTTATTTGAAATATTCCTTTTCCACTATAGGCCTCTTAGGCGCCGCTGAATGTCCAAGTTGCATATTTTTGACAGAAAGAGGGTTTCAAGAACTGCTCAAATTCAAAAAGTAAGGTTAAACTCTGTTAGTTGAAAGCACGAGAAACAGAAAGAAGTTTCACAGATTGCTTCTTTGTAGTTTTTTTTTGAAGATATTCCTTTTCCATTAGGCCTCTTAGCGCCTGAATGTCCACTTGCATTTTCTACAGAAAGAGTGTTCAGAACTGTTCAATCAAAATTAAGGTTCAACTGTGTTAGTTTAAAGAACAGAACCGTAAGAAGTTTCACAGATTGCTTCTGTGTAGTTTTTATTTGAAGGTATTCCTTTTTCCACCATAGGCCTCTTAGCGCCCTGAATGTCCACTTGCATTTTCTACAGAAAGGGTGTTTCAGAACTGCTCAATCAAAAGTAAGGTTGAACTCTGTTAGTTGAATGCACAGAACTGTAAGAAGTTTCACAGATAGCTTCTTTGTAGTTTTTATTTGAACATATACTTTTTCAACTATAGGCCTCTTAGCGCCCTGAATGTTCACTTGCATTTTCTGCAGAAAGAGTGTTTCATAACTGCTCAATATAAACTAAGGTTCAACTCTGTTAGTTGAATGCACAGAACAGTAAAAAGTTTCACAGATTGCTTCTGTGTAGTTTTTATTTGAACATATTCATTTTTCCGCTATAGGCCTCTTAGCGCCCTGAATGTACACTTGCATTTTCTACAGAAAGAGTGTTTCAGAACTGCTCAATAATAACTAAGGTTCAACTCGTTTAGTTGAATGCACAGAACAGTAAGAAGTTTCACAGATTGCTTCTGTGTGGTTTTTATTTGAAGATATTCCTTTTCCCACTATAGGCCTCTCAGCGCCCTGAATGTCCACTTGCATTTTCTACAGAAAGAGTGTTTCAGAACTGCTCAATAAAACTACCGTTCAACTATGTTAGTTGAATGACAGAACAGTAATAAGTTTCTCAGATTGCTTCTGTGTAGTTTTTATTTGAAAATATTCCTTTTTCCACTATAGGCCTCTTAGCTCCCTGAATGTCCAATTGCATTTTCTATAGAAAGGGTGTTTCAGAAGTGCTCAATCAAAAGTAAGGTTCAACTCTGTTAGATGAATGCAAAGAACAGAAAGAAGTTTCACAGAATGCTTCTGTGTAGTTTGTATTTGAAGGTATTACTTTTCCGCTATAGGCCTCTTAGCGCTCCGAAGTCCACTTGCATTTTCTACAGAAAGAGTGTTTCAGAACTTCTCAATCAAAAGTAAGGTTCAACTCCGTTAGTTGAATGCACAGAACAGAGAGAAGTTTCACAGATAGCTTCTGTGTAGTTTTATGTGAACTTTTTCCTTTTTCCACTATAGTCTCTTAGCGCCCTGAATGTCCACTTGTATTTTCTACAGAAAGAGTGTTTCAGAACTGCTCAATCAAAACTGAGGTTCAACTCTGTTAGTTGAATGCACAGAACAGTAAGAAGTTTCACAGATTTCTTCTGTGCAGTTTTTATTTGAAATATTCCTTTTCCACTATAGGCCTCTTAGCGCCCTGAATGTCCAATTGCATTTTCTACAGAAAGAGTGTTTCAGAACTGCTCAATCAAAAGTAAGGTTAAACTCTGTTAGTTTAATGCACAGAACAGAAAGAAGTTTCACAGAATGCTTCTGTGTAGTTTTTATTTGAAGATATTCTTTTTCCGCTATAGGCCTCTTAGCGCTCCGAAGTCCACTTGCATTTTCTACAGAAAGAGTGTTTCAGAACTGCTCAATCAAAAGTAAGGTTCAACTCTGTTAGTTGAATGCACAGAACAGAAGAAGTTTCACAGATTGCTTCTGTGTAGTTTTTGTTTGAAGATATTCCTTTTTCTACTATGGGCCTCTTAGCGCCATGAATGTCCACTTGCATTTTCTACAGAAAGAGTTTTCAGAACTGCTCAATCAAAACTAAGGTTCAACTCTGTTAGTTGAATGCACAGAACAGAGAGAAGTTTCACAGATATCTTCTGTGTAGTTTTTATTTGAACTTATTCCTTTTTCCACTATAGGCTCTTAGCGCCCTGAATGTCCACTTGTATTTTCTACAGAAAGAGTGTTTCAGAACTGCTCAATCAAAACTAAGGTTCAACTCTGTTAGTTGAATGCACAGAACAGAAAGAAGTTTCACAGATTGCTTCTTTGTAGTTTTTGTTTGAAGATATTCCCTTTTCCACTATAGGCCTCTTAGCGCCATGAATGTCCACTTGCATTTTCTACAGAAAGAGTGTTTCAGAACTGTTCAATCAAAATAAGTTCAACTGTGTTAGTTAAAGAACAGAACCGTAAGAAGTTTCACAGATTCTTCTGTGTAGTTTTTATTTGAATATTCCTTTTTCCACATAGGCCTCTTAGCGCCCTGAATGTTCCACTTGCATTTTCTAGCAGAAAGGAGTGTTTCATAACTGCTCAATATAAACTAAGGTTCAACTCTGTTAGTTGAATGCACAGAACAGTAAGAAGTTTCACAGATTGCTTCTGTGTAGTTTTTATTTGAACATATTATTTTTCGCTATAGGCCTCTTAGCGCCCTGAATGTTCACTTGCATTTTCTACAGAAAGAGTGTTTCAGAACTGCTCAATATAACTAAGGTTCAACTCTGTTAGTTGAATGCACAGAACAGTAAGAAGTTTCACAGATTGCTTCTGTGTGGTTTTTATTTGAAGATATTCCTTTTCCCACTATAGGCCTCTCAGCGCCCTGAATGTCCACTTGCATTTTCTACAGAAAGAGTGTTTCAGAACTGCTCAATAAAAACTACCGTTCAACTATGTTAGTTGAATGCACAGAACAGTAAGAAGTTTCACAGATTGCTTCTGTGCAGTTTTTATTTGAAAATATTCCTTTTTCCACTATAGGCCTCTTCTGTCCCTGAATGGCCAGTTGCATTTTCTATAGAAAGGGTGTTTCAGAAGTGCTCAATCAAAAGTAAGCTTCAACTCTGTTAGACGAATGGAAAGAATAGAAAGATGTTTCACAGAATGCTACTCTTTAGTTTGCATTCGAAGGTATTACTTTTTCCGCTATAGGCCTCTTAGCGCTCCGAAGGTCCACTTGCATTTTCTACAGAAAGAGTGTTTCAGAACTTCTCAATCAAAAGTAAGGTTCAACTCCGTTAGCTGAATGCACAGAACAGTAAGAAGTTTCACAGATTTCTTCTGTGCAGTTTTTATTTGAAAATATTCCTTTTCCACTCTAGGCCTCTTAGCGCCCTGAATGTCCAATTGAATTTTCTACAGAAAGAGTTTTTCAGAACTCCTCAATCAAAAGTAAGGTTAAACTCTGTTAGTTGAATGCACAGAAAAGAAAGAAGTTTCACAGAATGCTTCTGTGTAGTTTTTATTTGAAGATATTTCTTTTTCCGCTATAGGCCTCTTAGCGCTCCGAAGGTCCACTTGCATTTTCTACAGAAAGAGTGTTTCAGAACTGCTCAATCAAAAGTAAGGTTGAACTCTGTTAGTTGAATGCACAGAACAGTAAGAAGTTTCACAGATTGCTTCTGTGTAGTTTTTGATTGAAGATATTCCTTTTTCTGCTATGGGCCTCTTAGCGCCATGAATGTCCACTTGCATTTTCTACAGAAAGAGTGTTTCAGAGCTGCTCAATCAAAACTAAGTTTCAACTCTGTTAGTTGAATGCACAGAACAGAGAGAAGTTTCTCAGATATCTTCTGTGTAGTTTTTATTTCAACTTATTCCTTTTTCCACTATAGGCCTCTTAGCGCCCTGAATGTCTCCTTTTATTTTCTAGAGAAAGAGTGTTTCAGAACTGCTCAATCAAAACTAAGGTTAAAATCTGTTAGTTGAATGCACAGAACAGAAAGAAGTTTCGCAGATTGCTTCTGTGCAGTTTTTATTTGAAAATATTCCTTTTTCCACTATAGGCCTATTAGCTCCCTGAATGTCCAATAGCATTTTCTATAGAAAGGGTGTTGCATAAGTGCTCAATCAAAAGTAAGGTTCAACTCTCTTAGATGAATGCAAAGAACAGAAAGAAGTTTCACAGAATGCTTCTGTGTAGTTTGTATTTTAAGGTATTACTTTATCCGCTATAGGCCTCTTAGCGCCCTGAATGTCCACATGCATTTTCTACAGAAAGAGTGTTTCAGAACTGCTCAATAAAAACTACCGTTCAACTATGTTTGTTGAATGCACAGAACAGTAAGAAGTTTCACAGATTGCTTCTGTGTAGTTTTTATTTGAAGATATTCCTTTTTTCGCTATAGGCCTCTTAGCGCACCGAATGTCCAATTGCATTTTCTACAGAAATAGTGTTTCATAACTGCTCAATCAAAAGTAAGATTCTACTCTGTTAGTTGAATGCACAGAACAGCAAGAAGTTTCACAGATTGCTTCTGTTTAGTTTTTTTTGAACATATTCCTTTTTCCACTATAGGCCTCTTAGTGCCCTGAATATTCACTTTCATTTTCTACAGAAAGAGTGTTTCAGAACTGCTGAATCAAAAGTAAGGTTCAACTCTGTTCGTTGAATGCACAGAACAGAAAGAAGTTTTACAGAATGCATCTGTGTAGTTTTTATTTGAAGATATTCCTATTTCCGCTATAGGCTACTTAGCGCTCCAAACGTCCACTTGCATTTTCTACAGAAAGGGTGTTTCAGAATTGCTCAATCAAAAGTAAGGTTCAACTCCGTTAGTTGAATGCACAGGACAGAAAGGAGTTTCACCGATAGCTTCTGTGAAGTTTTTATTTGAACATATTCATGTTTCCGCTACAGGCCTCTTAGCGCCCTGAATTTCCACTTGCGTTTTCACAGAAGGAGTGTTTCAGAACTGCTCAATCAAATCTAAGGTTCAACACTGTTAGTTCAATCCACAGAACTGTAAGAAGTTTCGCAGATTGATTCTGTGTAGTTTTTATTTGAAGATATTCCATTTTCCACTAGAGCCCTCTTAGCGCCCTTAATGTCCGCTTGCATTTTCTACAGAAAGAGTGTTTCAGAACTGCTCAATCAAAAGTAAGGTTCAATTCTCTTAGTTGAATGCACAGAACAGAAAGTAGTCTCACCGAATGCTTCTGTGTAGTTTTTTTTTGAAGATATTCCTTTTTCCGCTATAGGCCTCTTAGCGCTCTGAAGGTCCACTTGCATTTTCCACAGAAAGAGTGTTTCAGAACTGCTCAATCAAAAGTAACTTTCTTCTCTGTTAGTTGAATGCACGGAACAGAAAGTAGTTTCACAGATTGCTTCTGTGTAGTTTTTATTTGAACATATTCCTTTAGCCACTATAGGCCTCTTAATGCCCTGAATGTTCACTTGCAGATTCTACAGAAAGAGTGTTTCAGAACTGCTCAATCAAAAGTAAGGTTCAACTCTGTTAGTTGAATGCACAGAACAGAAAGAAGTTTCACAGATAGATTCTGTTAAGTTTTTATATGAACATATTCATTTTTCCACTACAGGCCTCTTAGCGCCCTGAATTTCTACTTGCATTTTCTGCAGAAAGTGTGTTTCAGTACTGCTCAATCAAAACTAAGGTTCAACACTGTTATTTGAATGCACAGAACAGTAAGAAGTTTCGCGGATTGTTTCTGTGTAGTTTTTATCTGAAGATGTTCCTTTTTCCACTAGAGGCCTCTTAGCGCCCTTAATGTCCACTTGCATTTTCTACGGAATCAGTGTTTCAGAACTGTTCAATCAAAAGTAACGTTCAATTCCATTAGTTGAATGCACACAACAGAAAGAAGTTTCACAGAATGCTTCTGTGTAGTTCTTGTTTGAAGATATTCCTTTTTCCACTATAGGCCTCTTAGGGCCAAGAATGTCCACTTGCGTTTTCTACAGAAAGAGTGTTTCAGAACTGCTCAATCAATACTAAGTTTCAACTCTGTTAGTTGAAAGCACAGAACAGTAAGAAGTTTCACAGATTGTTTCTGTGTAGTTTTTATTTGATCATATTAATTTTTCCGCTATAGGCCACTAAGCGCTCCGAAAGTCCCCTTGCATTTTCTATATAAAGAGTGTTTCAGAACTGTTCAATCAAAAGTAAGGTCCAACAATGTTAGTTGAATGCACAGAACAGAAAGAAGTTTCACAGATTGCTTCCGAGTAGTTTTTATTTGAACATATTCATTTGTCCGCTATAGGCCTCTTAGCGCCCTGAATTTCCACATGCATTTTCTACAGAAAGAGGGTTTCAGAACAGCTCAATCAAAACTAAGGTTCAACTCTGTTAGTTGAATACACAGACCAGTAAGAAGTTTCACAGATTCCTTCTGTGTAGTTTTTATTTGAAGATATTCCTTTTTCCGCTATAGGAGTCTTAGCGCTCCTAAGGTCAACTTGCATTTTCTACAGAAAGAGTGTTGCTGAACTACTCAACCAAAGTAAGTTCAACTCTGTTAGTTGAATGCACAGCAGAGAAATAAGTTTCACAGAATGCTTCTGTGTAGTTTTTATTTGAAGATATTCCTATTTCCACTGTAGGCTATTTAGCGCACCGAATGTCCACTTGCATTTTCTACAGAAAGGGTGTCTCAGAACTGCTCAATCAAAAGTAAGGTTCAACTCTGTTAGTTGAATACACAGAACAGAAATAAGTTTCACAGAGTGTTACTGTGAAGTTTGTATTTGAACATATTCATTTTTCCGCTACAGGCCTCTTAGCGCCCTGAATTTCCACCTGCGTTTTCTACAGAAAGAGTGTTTCAGAACTGCTCAATCAAAACTAAGGTTCAACTCTGTTAGTTGAATGCACAGAACAGTAAGAAGTTTCACAGATTGTTTCTGTGTAGTTTTTATTTGAAGATATTCCATGTTCCACTATAGGCCTCTTAGCGCCCTTAATATCCGCTTGCATTGTCTACAGAAAGCGTGTTTCAGAACTGCTCAATCAAAACTCAGGTTCAACTCTGTTAGTTGAATGCACTGAACAGTGAGATGTTTCACAGATTGATTCTGTGTAGTATTTCTCTGAAGATATTCCTTTTTCCACTATAGGCCTCTTATCGTCATGAATGTCTACATGCATTTTATACAGAAAGAGTGTTTCAGAACTGCTCAATCAAAATTAAGAGTTCAAATGTGTTAGCTGAAAGCACAGAACAGTAAGAAGTTTCACAGATTGCTTCTGTGTAGTTTTTATTTGAAGATATTCCTTTTTCCTCCTTAGGCCTCTTAGCGCCCTGAATGTCCCCTTGCATTTTCTACAGAAAGAATGTTTCAGAACCGCTAAATCAAAAGTAAGGTTCAAATCTGTTAGTTGAATGCACAGAACAGAAAGAAGTTTCACAGAATGCTTCTGTGTAGTTTTTATTTGAAGATATTCCTTTTTCCGCTATAGGCCACTTAGCGCTCCGAATGTCCACTTGCATTTTCTACAGAAAGCGTTTTTCAGAACTGTTCAATCAAAAGTAAAGTTCAACTCAGTTAGTTTAATGCACAGAACAGAAAGAAGTTGCACAGAATGCTTCTGTGTAGTTTTATTTGAAGATATTGCTTTTTCCACCATAGGCGTCTTATCGCCCTGAATGTCCACTTGCATTTGTACAGAAAGAGTGTGTCAGAGCCGCTCAATCAAAACTAAGGTTAAACTCTGTTAGTTGAATGCACAGAACAGAAAGAAGTTTCACAGAATGCTTTTGTGTAGTTTTTATTTGAAGATATTTCTTTTTCCGCTATAGGCCTCTTAGCGCCCTTAATGTCCACAAGGATTTTCTACAAAAAGAGTGTTTCAGAACTCCTCCATCAAAAGTAACGTTCAATTCTGTTAGTTGAATGCACAAAACAGAAAGAAGTTTCACAGAATGCTTCTGTGTAGTTATTATTTGAAGATATTCTTTTTTCCGCTATAGGCCACTTAGCGCTCCGAAGGTCCACTTGCATTTTCTACAGAAAGAGTGTTTCAGAACTGCTCAATCAAAACTAAGGTTCTACTCTGTTAGTTGAATGCACAGAACAGAAAAAAGTTTCACAGAATGCTTCTGTGTAGTTTTTATTTGAACATATTCCTTTTTCCACTACAGGCCTTTTGGTGCCCTGAATGATCACTTGCATTTTCTACAGAAAGAGTGTTTCAGAACTGCTCAATCAAAAGTAAGGTTCAACTCTGTTAGTTGAATGCACAGAACAGAAAGAAGTTTCACGGAATGTTTCTGTGTAGTTTTTAATTGAAGCTATTCCTATTTCCGCTATAGGCCTCTTAGCGCTCGGAATGTCCACTTGCGTTTTCTACAGAAAGGGTGTTTCAGAACTGCTCAATCAAAGGTAAGGTTGAACTCTGTCAGTTGAATACACAGAACTGTAAGGAGTTTCACAGATAGCTTCTGTGTAGTTTTTGTGTGAACATATTCCTTTTTCAACTGTAGGCCTCTAAGCGCCCTGAAAGTTCACTTGCATTTTCTGCAGAAAGAGTGTTTCAGAAGTGCTCAATCAAAACTAAGGTTCAACTCTGTTAGTTGAATGAACAGAACGGAAAGAAGTTTCACAGATTGCTTCTGTGTAGTTTTTATTTGAAGATATTCCTTTTTCCACTATAGGCCTCTTAGCGCCCTGAATGTCCACTTGCATTTTCTACAGAAAGAGTCTTTCAGAACTGTTCAATCAAAATTAAGGTTCAACTGTGTTAGTTTAAAGAACAGAAACGTAAGACGTTTCACAGATTGCTTCTGTGTAGTTTTTTTTGAAGGTATTACTTTTTCCACCATATGCCTCTTAGCGCCCTGAATGTCCACTTGCATTTTCTACAGAAAGAGTGTTTCAGAACTGCTCAATCAAAAGTAAGGTTCAACTCTGTTAGTTGAATGCACAGAACAGAAAGGAGTTTCACAGATTGCTTCTCTGTAGTTTTTTTTGAAGATATTCCTTTTTCTACTATGGGCCTCTTAGCGCCATGAATGTCCAATTGCATTTTCTACAGAAAGAGTGTTTCAGAACTGCTCAATCAAAACTTAGGTTCAACTCTGTTAGTTGAATGCACAGAACAGAGAGAAATTTCACAGATATCTTCTCTGTAGTTTTTATTTGAACTTATTCCTTTTTCCACTATAGGCCTCTTAGCGCCCTGAATGTCCACTTGTATTTTCTACAGAAAGAGTGTTTCAGAACTGCTCAATCAAACCTGAGGTAAAACTCTGTTAGTAGAATGCACAGAACAGTAAGAAGTTTCACAAATTTCTTCTGTGCATTTTTATTTGAAAATACTCCTTTTCCACTACAGGCCTCTTAGCGCCCTGAATGTCCAATTGCATTTTCTACAGAAAGAGTGTTTCCGAACTGCTCAATGAAAAGTAAGTTTCAACTCTGTTAGTTGAATGCACAGAACAGAAAGAAGTTTCACAGATTGCTTCTGTGTAGTTTTTGTTTGAAGATATTCCTTTTTCTACTATGGCGCTCTTAGCGCCATGAATGTCCACTTGCATTTTCTACAGAAAGAGTGTTTCAGAACTGCTCAATCAAAACTAAGGTTCAACACTGTTAGTTGAATGCACAGAACAGTAAGAAGTTTCACAGATTGTTTCTGTGTGGTTTTTATTTGAAGATATTACTTTTCCCACTATAGGCCTCTCAGCGCCCTGAATGTCCACTTACATTTTCTACAGAAAGAGTGTTTCAGAACTGCTCAATAAAAACTACCGTTAAACTATGTTAGTTGAATGCACAGAAGAGTAAGAAGTTTCGCAGATTGCTTCTGTGCAGTTTTCATTTGAAAATATGCCTTTTTCCACTATAGGCCTCTTAGCTCCCTGAATGTCCAATTGCATTTTCTATAGAAAGGGTGTTTCAGAAGTGCTCAATCAAAAGTAAGGTTCAACTCTGTTAGACGAATGTAAATAACAGAAAGAAGTTTCACAGAATGCTTCTGTGTAGTTTGTATTTGAAGGTATTACTTTTTCCGCTATAGGCCTCTTAGCGCTCTGAAGGTCCACTTGCATTTTCTACAGAAAGAGGGTTTGAGAACTTCTCAATCAAAAGTAAGGTTCAACTCCGTTAGTTGAATGCAAAGAACAGAGAGAAGTTTCACAGATAGCTTCTGTGTAGTTTTTATGTGAACTTTTTCCTTTTTCCACTATAGTCCTCTTAGCGCCCTGAATGTCCACTTGTATTTTCTACAGAAAGAGTGTTTCAGAACTGCTCAATCAAAACTGAGGTTCAACTCTGTTAGTTGAATGCACAGAATACTAAGAAGTTTCACAGATTTCTTCTGTGCAGTTTTTATTTGAAAATATTCCTTTTCCACTATAGGCCTCTTAGCGCCCTGAAAGTCCAATTGCATTTTCTACAGAAAGAGTGTTTCAGAACTGCTCAATCAAAACTAAGGTTAAACTCTGTTAGTTGAATGCACAGAACAGAGAGAAGTTTCACAGATATCTTCTGTGTAGTTTTTATTTGGACGTACTCCTTTTTCCACTATAGGCCTCTAAGCGCCCTGAATATCCACTTGTATTTTCTACAGAAAGAGTGTTTCAGAACTGCTCAATCAAAACTAAGGTTCAATTCTGTTAGTTGAATGCACAGAACAGAAGGAAGTTTCACGGATTGCTTCTTTGTAGTTTTTGTTTGAAGATATTCCCTTTTCCACTATAGGCCTCTTAGCGCCCTGAATGTCCACTTGCATTTTCTACAGAAAGTGTGTTTTAGAACTGTTCAATCAAAATTAAGGTTTCAACTGTGTTAGTTTAAAGAACAGAACCGTAAGAAGTTTCACAGATTGTTTCTGTGTAGTTTTTATTTGAAGGTATTCCTTTTTCCACCATAGGCCTCTTAGCGCCCTGAATGTCCACTTCCATTTTCTATAGAAAGGGGGTTTCAGAACTGCTCAATCAAAAGTAAGGTTGAACTCTGTTAGTTGAATGCACAGAACTGTAAGAAGTTTCACAGATAGCTTCTTTGTAGTTTTTTTTTGGAACTTATACCTTTTTCAACTATAGGCCTCATTGCGCCCTGAATGTTCACTTGTATTTTCTGCAGAAAGCGTGTTTCATAACTGCTCAATAGAAACTAAGGTTCAACTCTGTTAGTTGAATGCACAGAACAGTAAGAAGTTTCACAGATTGCTTCTGTGTAGTTTTTATTGAACTTATTCATTTTTCCGCTATAGGCCTCTTAGCGCTCCGAAGATCCACTTGCATTTTCTACAGAAAGAGTGTTTCAGAACTGCTCAATTAAAAGTAAGGTTCAACTCTGTTAGTTGAATGCACAGAACAGTAAGAGGTTTCACAGGTTGCTTCTGTGTGGTTTTTATTTGAAGATATTCTTTTCCCACTATAGGCCTCTCAGCGCCCT
The DNA here is from genome assembly GCF_006542625.1 of Nomascus leucogenys. Lineage (NCBI taxonomy): Eukaryota > Metazoa > Chordata > Mammalia > Primates > Hylobatidae > Nomascus > Nomascus leucogenys. The sequence continues at coordinate 4,078 of NW_022095940.1, read as the reverse complement.
GAATGTCCACTTGCATTTTCTACAGAAAGAGTGTTTCAGAACTGCTCAATAAAAACTACCGTTCAACTCGTTAGTTGAATGCACAGAACAGAAGAAGTTTCACAGATTGCTTCTGTGTAGTTTTTTTTGAAGAATATTCCTTTTTTCCACTATAGGCCTCTTAGCGCCATGAATGTCCACTTGCATTTTCTACAGAAAGGTGTTTCAGAACTGCTCAATCAAATAAGGTTCAATCTGTTAGTTGAATCAAGAACAGAGAGAATTTCACAGATTCTTCTGTGTAGTTTTTATTTGAATTATTCCTTTTTCCACTATAGGCCTCTTAGCGCCCTGAATGTCCACTTTATTTTCTACAGAAAGAGTGTTTCAGAACTGCTCAATCAAATAAGGTTCAACTCTGTTAGTTGAATGCACAGAACAGAAAGAAGTTTCACAGATTGCTTCTTTGTAGTTTTTGTTTGAAGATATTCCCTTTTCCACTATAGGCCTCTTAGCGCCATGAATGTCCACTTGCATTTTCTACAGAAAGAGTGTTTCAGAACTGTTCAATCAAAATTAAGGTTCAACTGTGTTAGTTTAAAGAACAGAACCGTAAGAAGTTTCACAGATTGCTTCTGTGTAGTTTTTATTTGAAGGTATTCCTTTTTCCACCATAGGCCTCTTAGCGCCCTGAATGTCCACTTGCATTTTCTACAGAAAGGGTGTTTCAGAACTGCTCAATCAAAAGTAAGGTTGAACTCTGTTAGTTGAATGCACAGAACTGTAAGAAGTTTCACAGATAGCTTCTTTGTAGTTTTTATTTGAACATATACTTTTTCAACTATAGGCTACTTAGCGCCCTGAATGTTCACTTGCATTTTCTGCAGAAAGAGTGTTTCATAACTGCTCAATATAAACTAAGGTTCAACTCTGTTAGTTGAATGCACAGAACAGTAAGAAGTTTCACAGATTGCTTCTGTGTAGTTTTTATTTGAACATATTCCTTTTACCACTATAGTCCTCTTAGCGCCCTGAATGTCCACTTGTATTTTCTACAGAAAGAGTGTTTCAGAACTGGCTCAATAAAAAACTACCGTTCAAGCCTATGTTAGTGAATGCACAGAACAGTAAGAAGTTTCGCAGATTGCTTCTGTGCAGTTTTTATTTGAAATATTCCTTTTTCCACTATAGGCCTCTTAGCTCCCTGAATGTCCAATTGCATTTTCTATAGAAAGGGTGTTTCAGAAGTGCTCAATCAAAAGTAAGGTTCAACTCTGTTAGATGAATGCAAAGAACAGAAAGAAGTTTCACAGAATGCTTCTGTGTAGTTTGTATTTGAAGTATTCCTTTTCCGCTATAGGCCTCTTAGCGCTCGAATGTCCACTTGCATTTTCTACAGAAAGAGTGTTTCAGAACTTCTCAATCAAAAGTAAGGTTCAACTCGGTTAGTTGAATGCACAGAACAGTTAGAAGTTTCACAGATAGCTTCTGTGTAGTTTTTATGTGAACTTATTCCTTTTTCCACTATAGTCCTCTTAGCGCCCTGAATGTCCACTTGTATTTTCTACAGAAAGAGTGTTTCAGAACTGCTCAATCAAAACTTAGGTTCAACTCTGTTAGTTGAATGCACAGAACAGTAAGAAGTTTCACAGATTTCTTCTGTGAGTTTTTATTTGAAAATATTCCTTTTCCACTATAGGCTCTTAGCGCCCTGAATGTCCAATTGCATTTTCTACAGAAGAGTGTTTCAGAACTGCTGCAATCAAAAGTAAGGTTGAACTCTGTTAGTTGAATGCGCAGAACAGGAAGAAGTTTCACAGAATGCTTCTGTGTAGTTTTTATTTGAAGATATTACTTTTTCCGCTATAGGCCTCTTAGCGCTCCGAAGGTCCACTTGCATTTTCTACAGAAAGAGTGTTTCAGAACTGCTCAATCAAAAGTAAGGTTCAACACTGTTAGTTGAATGCACACAACAGAAAGAAGTTTCACAGATTGCTTCTGTGTAGTTTTTGTTTGAAGATATTCCTTTTTCTACTATGGGCCTGATAGCGCCATGAATGTCCACTTGCCTTTTCTACAGAAAGGTGTTTCAGAACTGCTCAATCAAAACTAAGGTTCAACTCTGTTAGTTGAATGCACAGAACAGAGAGTAGTTTCACAGATATCTTCTGTGTAGTTTTTATTTGAACTATACCTTTTTCCACTATAGGCCTCTTAGCGCCCTGAATGTCCACTTGTATTTTCTACAGAAAGAGTGTTTCAGAACTGCTAAATAAAACTAAGGTTCAAGTCTGTTAGGTGCATGCACAGAGCAGAAAGAAGTTTCACAAGACTGCTTCTTTGTAGTTTTTGTTTGAAGATATTCCCTTTTCCACTATAGGCCTCTTAGCGCCATGAATGTCCACTTGCATTTTCTACAGAAAGAGTGTTCAGAACTTTCAATCAAAATTAAGGTTCAACTGTGTTGGTTTAAAGGACAGAACCGTAAGAAGTTTCACAGATTGCTTCTGTGTAGTTTTTTATTTGAAGGTATTCCTTTTTCCACCATAGGCCTCTTAGCGCCCTGAATGTCCACTTGCATTTTCTACAGAAATGGTGTTTCAGAACTGCTCAATCAAAAGTAAGGTTGAACTCTGTTAGTTGAATGCAGAGAACTTTTAGAAGTTTCACAGATAGCTTCTTTGTAGTTTTTATTTGATCATATAACTTTTTCAACTATAGGCCTCTTAGCGCCCTGAATGTTCACTTGCATTTTCTGCAGAAAGAGTGTTTCATAACTGCTCAATATAAACTAAGGTTCAACTCTGTTAGTTGAATGCACAGAACAGAAAGAAGTTTCACAGATTGCTTCTGTGTAGTTTTTGTTTGAAGATTTCCTTTTTCTACTATGGGCCTCTTAGCGCCATGAATGTCCACTTCCATTTTCTGCAGAAAGAGAGTTTCAGAACTGCTCAATCAAAACTAAGGTTCAACTCTGTTAGTTGAATGCACAGAACAGAGACAAGTATCACAGATATCTTCTGTGTAGTTTTTATTTGAACTTATTCCTTTTTCCACTATAGGCCTCTTAGCGCCCTGAGTGTGCACTTGTATTTTCTACAGAAAGTGTGTTTCAGAACTGCTCAATCAAACTAAGGTTCAACTCTGTTAGTTGAATGCACAGAACAGAAAGAAGTTTCACAGATTTCTTCTTTGTAGTTTTTGTTTGAAGATATTCCCTTTTCCTCTATAGGCCTCTTCGCGCCATGAATGTCCACTTGCATGTTCTACAGAAAGAGTTTTTCAGAACTGTTCAATCAAAATTAAGGTTCAACTGTGTTAATTTAAAGAACAGAACCGTAAGAAGTTTCACAGATTGCTTCTGTGTAGTTTTTATTTGAAGGTATTCCTTTTTCCACCATAGGCCTCTTAGCGCCCTGAATGTCCACTTGCATTTTCTTCAGAAAGGGTGTTTCAGAAGTGCTCAATCAAAAGTAAGGTTGAACTCTGTTAGTTGAATGCACAGAAGATAAAGAAGTTTCGCAGATTGCTTCTGTGCAGTTTTTATTTGAAAATATTCCTTTTTCCACTATAGGCCTCTTAGCTCCCTGAATGTCCAATTGCATTTTCTATAGAAAGGGTGTTTCAGAATTGCTCAATCAAAAGTAAGGTTCAACTCTATTAGTGAATGCAAAGAACAGAAAGAAGTTTCACAGATTGCTTCTGTGTAGTTTGTATTTGAAGGTATTACTTTTTCCGCTGTAGGCCTCTTAGCGCTCCGAAGGTCCACTTGCATTTTCTACAGAAAGAGTGTTTCAGAACTTCTCAATCAAAAGTAAGGTTCAACTCCGTTAGTTGAATGCACAGAACAGAGAGAAGTTTCACAGATAGCTTCTGTGTAGTTTTTATGTGAACTTTTTCCTTTTTCCACTATAGTCCTCTTAGCGCCCTGAATGTTCACTTGCATTTTCTGCAGAAAGAGTGTTTCATAACTGCTCAATATAAACTAAGGTTCAACTCTGTTAGTTGAATGCAAAGAACAGTAAGAAGTTTCAAAGATGGCTTCTGTGTAGTTTTTATTTGAACATATTCATTTTTCCGATATAGGCCACTTAGCGCC
>NW_022095939.1:0-92744 GCF_006542625.1 Nomascus leucogenys | reverse complement strand
GGCCCCCCGTGTTCTTAAAAATATTTCTTACCTAATAAAGGAGTGAGACTTTCAGACAAACTTAAGAAGACATGTATAAATAAAAGGTCTCCCACTCTACAACTAAGGGGTTGAGAAAAATATCGGGTTAGAACCTTTCCTGAGATGTCTATCACAGTCATGCTACAGGAAGAGGGAGGCCTGGATTAGAGAGAAGAGAAAGGCTGGCTCTAGTGCCCAGAAGGAGGTCCACCCTTCTTCTTTTAATTTCCAGTATCACCTCGGGTTCCTGTGCAGTAATGGCAGCTTAAGCTGCTGGAGCCAGGGGTTTGAATCCTGGGACCCATCGGTCCCATTGGACCATCTGTGAAACTGATTCTGATCTCAGTGACCTCCATCTCCAGGGCAGTTTGATGGAATGAGTGTGGTCCAGGTAGCTGCCCTCTCCTGAAGCTTGAAAATGAGGAGCCCTGATGGGTCACTATGGAGGAGGCTGTGGGAAAGAGCTGTATCTCAGGGTGGCCTGGATCACAAGGTGGGAGCACTTTTGACTTGGCTGGACCTGTGAATTACAGGAATTCTGCTCCATGTCAGCAACCATCTCCTTCAACTTCGTGTTCCTCTTTGTAGCCGATTCTCTTGCCTGATTCCTGAGCCTATTCTAGAGTCCTCCTCACAATACCTGATGGTCAGGACTCTGTGTGGAGACCTAATGAAGGGTTTGTGTGCTCACACAGAGTGTCCAGGGTACAGGCTTCATGACCTCCCCTGTCCCAACACAACAAGATCTGGATAGTGGGCCGGGACAGATAAATTCAGAATCCCCAAGAGGGGTGTGTGTCCTGGCAGTGCTGACGTCTATGAACCAGATTAACCTTCAGTCTCTTTGCAAATACATTTATGTTTTGCATGTGTTGTTGGCTGGTCAGTCTCATGTCTCTAAATTCTTGTATCGCTCTGTGGATAAGGTAATAGAGAGTCTGCATATAAGTATATAAAAGCTATCTGATCAGGGTGGGTGTGTTTTACATAGTGGAGTTGTTTTTCACCAAAGACGTTTCAAAAGATGTGATACAATGTATATGTAGAAACACATGCATATTTATATGTGTTAGATTAATATATATTTATATAAATATACGTATATGTAAGAAATGTACACATACGCATATGTATAGAAATGTACACATACGCATATGTATAGAAATGTACACATACGCATATGTATAGAAATGTACACATACGCATATGTATAGAAATGTACACATACGCATATGTATAGAAATGTACACATACGCATATGTATAGAAATGTACACATACGCATATGTATAGAAATGTACACATACGCATATGTATAGAAATGTACATATACGCATATGTATAGAAATGTACATATACGCATATGTATAGAAATGTACATATACGCATATGTATAGAAATGTACATATACGTATATGTATAGAAATGTACTTATACTTATATTCATAGAAATATAAATATACGTATATGTATCGAAATATAAATATATATTAAATTTATATAATGTGCCATTTTAACCACTTTAAAATGTGCAATCAAATAAAATTAACCACACACAGAGTTACATTACATCACCACTATTTTTCCTAGAAAACTTTTATCATTTTAAACTCAGGTTTATATCTTTTAAACAATAACTCCTTTTTTTCCACCCTAGACCTTGATAATCTCTAGTCACTCTCTGTCTCTATGAATTTGCCTATTCTTGATGTTTCATATAAATAATCATACACATTTGTCATTTTGCTTCTCGTGTATTTCACTTCCATAATGTTTTCAGGTCTATGAATATTCCAGTGTGTGTCAGAGTTTTGTTCCTCTTTATGGCAATTAACATTCTGTTGTATGTGTCACCACATTTGTTTATTCATGTGTTGATGAACACTTGGATTGTTTTCATATTTGATCTTTTGTGAATAATGCTGCAATCAACTTTCCCATGTGAGTACCTGTTTGAGCCCCTGGATTCAATTCTTTGGGTATATACCAGGAATGGATGTTGTTTCATGTGAGAATTCTATGATTAGCTTCTTGAGGAACAGCACAACAGTTTCTCCTAGTGGCTGTACTTTTTATAATCTCACCAGCAATGTATGAGGATTCTAAATTCTACATAAGGCTTTCACTTGTTATTTAACATTTTAAAAGAATGGTAGCCATATTTGTAGGTGTAATGTGGTATCCCATTGTGGCTTTGACTTTGTATTTTCCTAATGACTAATGATGTTGAGTTTCTTTTCATGTCCCTCTTGATGACTTGCACATCTTCTTTGAAGAAATATCTATTTGAGTCCTTTGCCTATTTATATAAATTGGTGTTTGTATTTTTGCTATTGAGTTGTAGCATTTCTTTTATATATTCTGGGCATGAAACCATTGTCTATGTGATTTGCAAATATTACGTGTCATTCTGTGTTTGGTCTTTTTATTTTCTTGATAATATCCTTTGATGCACAAAAGGCTTGCATCTTTAGCCCAATTTATCTATTTTTCCTTTTTCTTTCATGCTTTTGGGTCATATCTGAGAATCCATTGCCCATTTGAGGTCATTAAGTTTTACCCCCTGTCTTTTTCTAAGATGTTTTTATGGTTATAGATCTTATATTAACTCACTGTTCCATTTTTAGATAATTGTTTGATATGGTTGGAAGTATAGTTCTCTAAGTTTTTGTTTTGCATGTGGTTATCTAGTTGTTCCTGCACCATTATTTGAAAGGATGATTGTTCCTCCATTGAATATCTTGACACCCTTGTGCAAGAGCATTGTCTGTAAGGGTGAGGGTTTTTTCTGGACTCTCAATTCTATCCCTTTGGTCTCTATTTGTATTCTTATGCCAGCAGCTTCTGTTTTTAATAGTTGTAATGTTTTGTGAGATTTCAAATAAGAAAGTTTCTGCAATTTATTTTGGCAAAATTGTTTTAGCTATTTCAAGGGTACTGTTTTGAAAAGCAAGGAGGCCAATGTTTTGCAATTGGGAAAGCCTTTTCTGCTTTTGGAGGGAAATTTTGCTGTCTAGGGATCTTTTCAGGAACTTTATCAAAGTAGGTAAATTATCAACCACTTCCTTTTGCTGAGGTACTGTGTTAAAATGTGTAAGGCCTCCCGTTGAGGAATGAGAGACTGGAAGCACTGCCCATGTGGTGAAGGACAGTGAGCTCCATAATGAGGGGCACACAAGACATTGCTTTGGGACACAATGTTGTCAGGGGAGCTGTGTGCATCTCTACGTCTTTTTTTTTTTTTGTACAACTTGCATCTCTGCTGGACATATTAGATATTGAAATCTTTGTTCATTCTCTTGAACTGGGTTGGCTGACCTGTCAGCTGGAGCTGGAGGACATGCCTGGCAGGGGAGTGACCCCCATGGGAAAGAGCAGGGCTCAGCAGAGTGAAAGCAGCTGGGACCCAGAGAAGCCAGGGAGGTCTGACTCTTAGAAGTCAAAGACCAGCAGGTGGGTGTCCTCAGGGGCAAATGGACTGCACTGGTACCCATTGTAGTGGACTGGAAAAAGGTAAGAGGCTTTGGGTATCTCATTTTCCTCTCAGCTCTTCAGTAGAGATTTGGGCCTCTGGTCTGTACTGTCCTGCAGCAGGGACAGGGTAGACAGGAATGCTGCATATCAGGCCTAAGTCCATGTCATCCTCTCAGGCATTGCCCACTGGAAGATGGAGAATTTTGTTCGAGGCCCAGCCTGGCACATGGGAGGAACCACCTTGTTAAAATTAATTTAAAAAACAGTATGCCATGCTTTATTCTCTAAAATAGTTATTAATGTCAGTTTTACAATGTATCTCTAAAGGAATGTGAGAATCATCTACATAATGTATGTTTTAAGTGGTCTTTCTATAATTGCAGCTTTCATATGTTCTTATAGAAACCATTTTGGTTTGGGAACACACAGGCAGTATGTCTGTGTTCATTTCTACTGGGAAACATTTTATGCAGGGTGGAGAGAGTCCACATTTCCTAAAGAGAGATGGAAAGCATCTGACTACCAGAAAAAGTGTCCAAATGCTGCTGGTAATGATCATGGGTCTGCAGGTGGAGGTCAGTTTAAGGAGTGTCAAGGAAAGTAATTAGAGAGTCTTTTTTTTTTTTTACAAAATCATAGGCAGAAGCCACCACCTGGACCCACCACATGTTGGAATGGAGGGGAACAGGAAATAGAGTTCCGTAAATTAAGAATGAAATCCAAGAGTGGGCAGGAGGTGTGAGAGGTCGACGAGTGTGAGAGGTGGATTGGTGAATGGTGAGAATGTTCAAAACATCTTCTTTCCCATAATAGAGGGCAATGTTAGGCCCCTGAAGTCATACAGTGTCCGACAGGTGTATCAGGATGTTTTCAGCTCCCTGGCCAAAAGTGAGACTCCGCAGTGTCCAGTTACTTGTCCATTTTGGGATTTTTTCATATTTTAAAATGATCCAACAGTATACAATTTGAAATATACAAAAATCCTGTGCTACCAATTCACAGATAGCTAAGATGGCCCTAAGATGGTGAGAGAATCAGAAAGGGGTTTGAGTTTATGTTGTGTATTTTTTGTCTCCCAACAGCTACAGAATTCCCAACATCCCCCATTTTAATGTAACCCAGTGGGTGGTCATTCCCATTCGCAGTTACAGACTTTCCAGTTCATGGTTACAGACTCTTGGAAAACTCATACCCTTTCTGCTGTGAGTACACGCAGCCATGTGGCATCACCTCTAAACATGCCTTCTGGGACATCAAATTGCTGATTAAGTAAAAGTCATATCAGTAGATATTGAAGACCACAATTTTACACCCTCTCACCACTTGTAATTCTTTACAAATGGTGACGGATTTAGTGGTGATTTGCTTTTATAGATTAGTGTAGATTAATGCTTCTGCCCAGGGGCAATTTTTTCATTCGAAAGCATTTTGCAAGTCTGGAGACATTGCTGGTTGTCACACTGGGGGGGGAGTCCCTGCTGGCCTTGATGGGAGAGTCCCCAGATAGTGCTGAAACATTCCTAGAGCTCACAGGCCCCCACCAGCATGACCTCTACAAGTTCAATGCTGAGGAGGAGTGGAGAGCCCTGTTGTGCCTGTCCTAATATCCCTGGAGCTTTTTACCTTCTCCTTCCATCAGTCCTCTACCAACTTTCTCCCTCAGCTTGCTCCTTGAACCTAAATGCCCTCCACTTGAATTTGCCCTCAACTCCTCAGGCCCCTTTCTGATCCTTAGCAGGGTGTCCTCTAGAGGGCCCCCTCACCTTTCCTGTAGCTTCCCAGGATCCAGATGCCCCTGCCTGTGTGGGCAGCAGGGATATGGCCGTGTGCCTGTGTCCCTAAATGTCCTGTCACTCAGGACTTTGTGTGAGAGCAACGGAGGTGATATTACCCTCCCCTGCTTTTCTTGGAACACAAAAATTTATGCAAACCTTGTAGAGTAAATTTCTTATGCATGTGAAAATTAAAATATATTATTTTTGGCCTCCGAAACTTTACTGGGAAAAATTTATCACAGTCACAGTCATAAAAAATGAACCTAATGAGAGTTATTTCACTGTATTGTTTAACAGCAAAATATTGGGAAAAACCTAGACTTTCGCCAGCACAATGGTAATTAAACAGGTTACCTTGTATCAACAATAGAATACGATGCAGCTGTTTAAAGGTATGGAATCTTTTCAGCTATTCATATGGAACACCTCCATGTTCTGTTTTAATTATAGCATCTAAAGTCACAGAATAAGATGCAGTTTTTGTACCAGATCTGACCTTAGAACATTATTTTTACTGTTTTTTTTTTTTTAAGAGAGGGGTCTCACTGTCATACCCAGGCTGAAGTGCAGTGGCAAGATCATATTGACTGCAGCCTCAAACTTGTGAGCTCAAGTATCTTCTGCCTCAGCCTCCTGAGTAGCTGGAACCACAGGTACTTGCCACCATGCCTAGCTCATTTTTTGGTGTTTGTTTCTGTAGAGATGGGGTTTCACCCAGGCTGGTGAAACCCCAGTCTGGTCTCAACTTCTGGGCTCAAGTGATCTGCCACTTTCACTCCAAAATGCTGGAATTACAAGCAAGTGTATCACAACCTGATTCTGCCTTTTTTTTAAACTGGACTGCAGTCTACTCACTCATCACTTTCCCATCAGGTGATTTCTAATTTTCCTCTATTTCTCTACCATATGTCCATGCCAAAATCCAGATGTCTTTGCTTTTATCTAGAACTAGATTTTTTTGCTAAAGAAAGCCTTAGGAATGGTCTCCTAGCAGATTTTCAGGATTCTAATCTTCACTCTCTAAGCCATAGTTTTCCAACTCTGGATACTGATTAGTCACTTGTAGGGCATTTAAAGCCTACCAATGCCTGTACCATCCCTCAAGTGTATTGATTTGGCTGATGTGTGGTGTGGCCCAGGGATTGTTGTTTAAAAATGCTTTTCAAGGAAAGGGTCATTTTGCAGTGGAGGAACTTTAGCCAGTGATCAAAGTTAACATCCCAGTAATCAGAGATCACAGCATCTTAGGGCATTCTAATATAGTGGATGGAAAAGGTGCAGCATCACCCTGTGGTATTCTTGTACAAAGTTATAACCTGAGTTTAATCTTGAGAAAATATAAGAAAAGTCCCAAACTGAGGATCATTCTACAAAATAAGGTCACCAATTACACTTCAAAAATGTGAAGGTCTTAAAGGTAAAAAAATCTGATTAACTTTCTCAGATTAAAGAAGACGAGAGAACCGTACAATGAAATGCAATATTGATACTAGATTGGATCCTGGTCCAGAAAAAGGACATTAGTCAGAAGATAGAGGAGACTTGAAACAAGGTCTGTTCAGCATTCATTTTACAGTTTTAATAATCATTTATTGATTTTGATGATTAGATGCGTATCTATAACGTTAATATTTGGGGAAGTTGAATGAAAAGCATGTGAGGACTTTGCCTATTTTTGGAACGTTTTTGAAAGTTGAAATTATTTCAAAATTAAACATTAAAAGAAAAGAAGAGAAATAGAGATCTCTTAGATATTTCTATTAAGTTGCCAAAGTTGAAGACCATTCCCAACTTATCTTGCCTAATACTGTCAGAGTAATCTTCCTGGAAATGCTGTTTGTCATGTTTTGACTTCAAAGCTTTGCAGTGACTTCTCTTATCTGTAGGATGAAGTTCCCGTCATGTAGGCTGTCATTCAGTGCCCTCATAGCATAGCCCCTAAATCTCCCTTTTTCTGATCTGTGTTGAAAGACCTGACCAACATTTTACTTTCTTATGTCCAAACCTGTTCTGATTTTTTCTTGCTTATGTAATGCCCTTCCCTGTCTTCTCAACTGTGGGAGTTCAGTCAGGGTGGTGGGAAAGATTTTAGAAGAAAAATTATAAAGATATTTACAGGAAATAGTCGCAAACCTTGGAAGGCGGGTGGTTTGCATAGCTTCAGTAAAAGGTTTGGCTGAAGGCAGCTGAATTATCTTAAAAGCTTAGGGTGTAGATACATAGGAATGTAGAGGAGTTTCTCTAAATAGCTTGTTTACTCAGGCGGTCCTAAAACCAACATTTAATCTTATGCTGGGGGAACTACTTGGGAGGTCGAAGATGTCAATTACCTTCTAGTGGTGTTTACTCAAGACCTTTGTCATTTAATCTGTACTAAATAAATGTGAACTTTGCTGGCTGATCAGGGCCACAGCTGTTAACTCTTTCCCGGAAGGGTCTAGACCTTCTCTCTATCAGTGAGTAGGGACTTGGCAGGCCTAGCCTGCTCTTTCACTGGATATTTGTGTCTGAGTGTATTTGTTCATCTGTTGCTGGGTCAGGGTCTGCTGGTTGGACCCAGACAGTTGGTGCCCCATGTGAGGACCTGGCATGTTGGTGCCCAGGTCTGAGGTATAGCTGCAAGGAATCTTGAACCTTCAAAAATGAAGAAGTCCTGTGCCGTTGGTAGCCAGTAAGTTGATGAGTCAGTAAGTCACTAGTCATTGGTGCCTCCTTGGGATCTCCAAGTTCAAGGGAATGGTTCAGCTAGGGTTTTGATCAAGGGATAACAGTTATCAGCACAACAGAAGCAGTATATAAAAGTATTCAAACAAGCTGCTTACAGCCACTGGAGCCTCGGTTTTGCTGGTTCAATTAAGGGACTTAATGTAAAATGTATCACTTAACCCATGGTTCCCAGAAGAAGGTACAGTAGACGTAGAGCTTTGGGAAAGAGTGGGAGGAATTTTATTTTATTTTTTTGAGACACAGTCTCCCTCTGTCACCCAGGCTGGAGTGCAGTGGCACGATCTTGGCTCACAGCAAGCTCTGCCTCCTGGGTTCATGCCATTCTCCTGCCTCAGTCCCCTGAGTAGCTGGGACTACAGGCGCCCGCCACCATGCCTGGCTAATTTTTTTGCATTTTTAGTAGAGACAGGATTTCACCCTATTAGCCACGATGGCCTTGATCTCCTGACCTCGTGCACAAGAACAACAGGTCCCAGTAATCTTTAATGCTATGGGCTTTAGTGAGGGCGACTGTGGTCCCATTATACACTGAAGAGCCTAAAAGAAGAAGGAGGAAGAACCGTCACCTATTTTACCACCCCTGAGTCCCTCAGCCCCACTATCACCGTGCCAAAATAACCAAGAGGAAACGGAGGTTTTGCCTGAGCCCCCTCCTCCAATAAATAAGAAAAAAGACCAGGGATACACTACAGCTATAGGACCCTGTCTTAAGCAAGCGGCTTTAGAAAGAACGGGAGCTTTTAGCCTGCCCGGTGATGCAAAATCAATAAGGTAATCAGGTGTATGTTTATAGAGAGATAAGGAAAGGCATTAATGGGTGTAGCACACCAACATGGCACATGTATACATATGTAACAATCCTGACGTTGTGCACATGTATCCTAGAACTTAAAGTATAATAAAAGAAAGAAAGGCATTAGAAGCCGAAGCCGGACAGCCAAGCGGGCGGTGGGCCAAAGGAAAGCCTCAGCTGCAAAAAAGCTTGCAGCGCCCAAGCTGACAGGGTTCGCCCAGGCCGGCAGCATCCGCCCGGCGGTGGGAGGAGGGAACTGTGCAGACAAAAAGTGGCGCCTAAGCAAGCACAGTGCGGCCACCACCCAGGACCCGCCCCGCTGCCCTCCTGCTCCACGAGGGGCCCACGGTAAAATCTCATGTGTTCCTTACAAGGAACACGCCAAAGTGTAATTGTCTGTTAAAATTTAAGTTAAATTTATAATTATGGCCACTGTTTTTCCTCCGCTACCCGTGATGTGGCTCTCTCAAAATCTTAATTGGGTGAAAGAGTGACCTCTGAAGGGAGAGAAATTACCAAGAACCATGAATTAGTTGAGGAACGATTACAAGCCGGCCATACAGACCCTCTAAAGGCCCTTGGAATTCGCCTATTTCGTCATTCCCAAAGTCTGGCAAATGGAAACTTTTGCATGACTTACGTGCTATTAATGCTAATCTACTGCCTATGGGACCCCTTCCCCCGCGGCGATTCCTCAAGATTGGCCTATAATTATTATTGACTTAAAAGACTGTTTTTATACTATTACTCTCGCAGAACAGAACAGAGAAAAATTTGCGTTTACATTACCAGCTATTAAAGTCTTTCAGATTTTACACCGATAATGCTTTTTCTTTTTATGTACAGAATAAAGACAAGATGAAACCAAATATTCTTCTCCCTACTTCTCTCTTTCTACCTGCCTTCCCTCCTTTAAGAAGATGTGTAAATGCCAGGCCTCCTGGAAACCGCCTCAAAGACACAACAAGCCATAGAGGGTTTCTACAACTTGTGTTTTTCCAGGGTATGCCCTCAAGCTCTGGTCCAATAAACCTCAATTGATTCAGACACAAAACTCTACTGATTCAGACACTTGAATCAGGCACTCAATTTGGTTAACATTTTGCCAACCATGAAGGGGTCCTCTTAATGGAGTTTAGAACCTTTGACCTGCAGTGCTTCTTTTGTTCGTGCTCAGTACCAGCTACAGAGCTTTAGTTCTGACCAGTCGTGTGACTTTCTAAGAATTGGATCCTACTTTCTCTTGAGGTCCCTGCTCTCTCTGACTTTTTTGCTTGAGATGCGAGTTTTGTTTTTTCATGGAACTCCTCTCCTCATGGAGCTTTGCTCACTTCCTAAAAGGAACGTGAGTTTCCTGCTCCTGTGACAATGGAGAACAGACTACAGCTTGGTCCCTGCTCAACTAAGGAGCTGGTTTGGGTTTTGTTTTAGAATTTGGTAGCTGCAGGATAAGGCTTATTACTACTTCATTCTAAGCTCTCCTTATGCTTAGAGTGTTCAACAATATGTAAATAGTGCAATCGCTCTTTGTGTTTTTGGTTTTTATCATTCTTCCTTTGGATTTGACCAACTCTTCACCTTGTCTAATGTCCAAAACACCTTGCACTTGGTCAAATCCAAATCTAACAGGAGCTCTAAATTATGGTGAAGCAGGCCTTTAAATTGGCTAAAATTCTGTAACTGCAGAACATCCAACTCCACCTCTAGAAACACCTATTTGTTGAAGAAATACAAATATTTTAACCCACAATATATTTCTTTGACAAATTTTGACGTGTATGTCAGAGGGCCAGCAAATAGAAGTGGCTGTGCCCAGTTGCCTTTTGTGGAAAAAATCTACATCATAGAGAATCATTAGTAGTGCAGGCATGTCTTCCTTATCTGGATCTGGGAAAAATGGACTGAATCTGATACGTTAAAGATAAACAAATTTAGCATTGATATTGTCTGAGGGCTGCTACGGGCAATGTTTCAGTGACACAAGACCAGCTTTACTAACTGAACTTCCTTTCTTTCTCCCATGACCTGTATTACCACTAAAACCTGATTTACCTCCATAACCTCATTTTGGACATGCAGAAATGCAGAAAATAATCAGCCAGGAAAAGTGTAAAATGTATTAGTCTCAAGTTTCCTGGCTTCTCTCTGTGCTTTCTTTCCAATTGGGGGGTAAAAATCACTGTTTTCTCCACCAATTTTGATTAATGGGAGAAGATTTGTGTTGGACTAGTCTTGGTGTAGTAATTCTGGTGTACTTTTTAGTAATGTTGGGGTATGAATATTTTGATTGTTTAATCCATTTCCTCCCAGAAATAGTCTTTTCCTTTATCTCTTTCCTTCTGTGTTGTTCATAAGGGAGGTACTGGATAAAGTTTTCTCTCATCTTGTCATATGTCCTTGAGGGGTTGATTTGTGAACAAGTCAGAGTACTCACTCTTGGTCTCCAACATCAGGGGGCGGAGTCATTTTTGAGTCACATTATGTGACCAACTGTAACATGGCTGAGAACCTTAAGTTTTTTATTTTGTTTTGTTTTCCAAATGTGTTAAGCTCCAAGGAGGGCTTGTCATAAGTAGTCCATCCAGGCTGGGTGCGGTGGCTCACGTCTGTATCCCAGCACTTTGGGAGGCAAGTAGGGGGATCACGAGGTCAGGAGATTGAGACCATCCTGGCTAACATGGTGAAACCCTGTCTCTACTAAAAATACAAAAAATTAGCCGGTCATGGTGGCAGGCTCCTGTAGTCCCAGCTATTTGGGAGTCTGAGGCAGGAGAATGGTGTGAACCGGGGAGGTGGAACTTGCAGTGAGCCGAGATTGCATCACTGCACTCCAGCCCAGGCGACAGAGGAGACTCCATCTCAAAAAAAAAAAAAAAAAAAAAAAGAAGTCCCATCCATCAGGGACTTTTGTCGTCCCAAGTCTTGTTGCTTGGATAGGGCTGTGGCAACAAGAGTCTTTTGCTTTCCTAAGCCTATTCTGAGAGTACATATTTATTTTAGGGTGGGGGAAAGATCATTGGGATTGGTTTTTCACTGAAGAGGCTGTTGGATTGAGTCACTTAGAATCAATACACGACTGGAAATTCTAATTGTCCATGGCCAGAAGATGGATTCTTTAAATTGGGACTTCTAAGTTAAAAAATATTTTAGAGATCTCTTATTCCAAACAGTTGATCAGAGGATTGAATTTCAAAGAAAGACACCTGATAGTGTTATGGCTAGCCTTAACATTTCTTTTCACTAAATTACAGAGCAAAAATCTCACCTAAAACAAAGTTATTTTGTTTTGTAAGCTCAAACTGCTTGACTAAGATAGTCTGAGAAAATAAGAATAAAAGCCACTTTACCTTGTCATCGAATAGTTAAAATTTTATGCTTTTACTGCTGCAGCCTGGATTTAATTTCGGGTCAGGAACCAGCCTTAATTGCTTTGATGTTTGTGTGATTTTGAGTTTTTGAGGTGCTCCTTCACCTCTTTGGAGATGCCTCATACATCCTTGGCTAAGCCATAATCTTGGTTAAGCCTTATTAGTTTCATTTGGGAGGATTCTTTTGGTGAAAAAAAAATCAAAAGCCAGAAATATCAGCTCTTTGTCCTACCTAAAATCTGATATTAAGAAGTCTGAGGCCGGGCACGGTGGCCCACGCCTGTAATCCGGCACTTTGGGAGGCCGAGATGGGCGGATCACGAGGTTAGGAGATCAAGACCATCCTGGCTAATACGGTGAAACCCCATCTCTACCAAAAATACAAAAAATTAGCCTGGCATGGAGGCGGGCACCTGTAGTCCCAGCTACTCAGGGGGCTGAGGCAGGAGAATGGCATGAACCTGGGAGGCGGAGGTTGCACTGAGCTGAGATCGCGCCACTGCACTCCAGCCTGGCTGACAGAGCGAGACTCTGTCTCAAAAAAAAAAAAAATTTTGAAAGTGTTACAGTAGGTAGCTGATCAGACATGAGCAGGGCAGGAGAGATCCTCCCACCCCTACGCACTAGAAATGTCTAGTGATCATCACCAGGTGATAGTCAAGTCAGGTGGTTGTTAACTGTGTCTCTAAAGTAATAATTGGTTGCAGGTGGTGCCAGGGAGCTATAGTCTCACAATAGATAGAAAACACCTGAAACAGGTGATCAGCAGCTTCCCGATGAATTCTCAGAAGATGAGTAAGTGGGCTCAAATATACACATTAAGAGGCAACATAATAGAGTTTCTGGTAAATGACCTTCCAGGAACTATTTTTTTTTTTTTTTTTTTACATTTTAGAAGCATTATTTTTTAGAAACTATGTTTTTAAATTTTTAAATTTTATTTTATTTTTAAATCTTTTATTTCCATAGGTTTTTGGGGATTTGGTATTTAATTACATAAGTTCTCTAGGGGTGATTTGTGAGATTTTGGTGCCATCACCCGAGCAGTATACACTGAACTCAATTTGTAGTCTTTTATCCCTCACCACCTTCCCACCCTTTTCCCCAAGGCCATTGTATCATTCTTATGCCTCTGCATCCTCATAATTTAGCTCCCACTTATGAGTGAGAACACACGGTGTTTGGTTTTCCATTCCTTAGTTACTTCACTTAGGACAATAGTCTCCAGTTTCTTCAAGGTTTCTGCGAATGCCATTAATTCATTGCTTTTATGGCTGAGTAGTATTCAATCATATATATATATATATACACCACAATTTCTTTATCCACTCATTTATAGTTTACATTCCCACCAGCAGTATAGACGTGTTCCCTTTTCACCGTTGCCACACCAACATCTATTATTTTTATTTATTTATTTATTTTTGAGATGGATGGGGTCTTGCTCTGTCACCAGGCTGGAGTGCAGAGGCATCAGCTTGGCTTACTGTAACTTCTGCCTCCCAGGTTCAGGCCATTTGTCTCCCTCAGCCTCTGGAGTAGCTGGGATTACAGACATGTGCTCCCTCACCCAGGTAATTTTTTTGTATTTTTAGTAGAGACAGGGTTTCATCATGTTGTATATGCTGGTGTCAAAACCCTGACTTTAAGTGATCCGCCTACCTTGTGCTGCCAAAGTGTTGGGATTACAGGTGTGAGGCACCATGCCTGGCCAACAACTATTATTTATTCATTTTTTGATTATGAACATTCTTGCAGGAGTAAGGTGGTATCACATTGTGGTTTTGATTTGCATTTCCCTGATCATTAGTGATATTGAGCATTTTTTCATATGTTTGTTAGCCATTTGTATATTTTCTTTTGAGAATTGCTTATTCACATTCTTGGCCCATTTTGATGGGATTGTTTGTTTGCTAATTCGTTTGAGTTTCTTATAGATTCTGGATATTGGTTGTCTTTCAGATATATAGATTGTGAAGATTTTCTTTCACTCTGTGGGTTATATGTTTAGTCTGCTGACTGTTGCTTTGCTGTGCAGAAGCTCTTTAGTTTAATTGTCTCACCTATTTATTTTTGCTTTCGTTGCATTTGCTTTTGGGTTCTTGGTCATGAACTTTTCGCCTAAGCCAATGTCTAGAAGCGTTTTTCCAGTGTTATCATCTCGAATTTTTATAGTTTCAGGTCTTAGATTTAAGTCCTTGATTCATCTTGCGTTGATTTTTGTATAAGGTAAGAGATGGGGATCCAGTTTTATTCTCCTACATTCAGCTTGCCAATTATTTCAGCACCATTTGTTGAATAAGTTGTCCTTTACCCATTTTATGTTTTTGTTTGCTTTGTCAAAGATAAGTTGGCTGTAAATATTTAGGATTATTTCTGGGATCTGTATTCTGTTCCATTGGTCTACATGCCTATTTTTATACCAGCCCATGCTGTTTTGGACTTAGAGTATTGTTTGAAGTCAGGTGATATGACACCACCAGATTTGTTCTTTTTGCTTAGTCTTGCTTTGGCCATGTAGCCTC
Organism: Nomascus leucogenys; assembly: GCF_006542625.1. NCBI lineage: Eukaryota > Metazoa > Chordata > Mammalia > Primates > Hylobatidae > Nomascus > Nomascus leucogenys. Next base: position 78,062 of record NW_022095939.1, on the reverse strand, counting down.
TTGTTTGGTTGCACAGGAATTTTAGAACTGTTTTTTCTAGTTTTGTGAAGAATGATGGTGGCATTTTAATGGGAATTGCAATGAATTTGTAGATTGCTTTTGTCAGCATGGTCATTTTCACAATAATGATTCTATTCATCCGTGAGCATAGGGTGCGTCGTCATTTTTTGCATCATCTATGATTTCTTTCAGCAATGTTTTGTAGATTTTCCTGTAGAGGTCTTTCACCTCCTTGTTTAGATACATTCCTAGTTATTTTTTTTATAACTGCTGTCATAAAAGGGGTTCAGTTCTTGATTTGATTCTCTGCTTGGTCGCTGTTGGTGTGTAGCAGAGCTACTGATTTGTGCACATTAATTTTGTATACTGAAACTTTGCTGAATTCATTTATCAGTTCTAGGAGCTTTTTGGAGGAGTCTTTAGGGTCTTCTAGGTATACGATTATGTCATCAGCAAACAGGGACAGTTTTACTTCCTCTTTGCCAAATTGGATGCCCTTTATTTATTTCCCTTGTTTGATTGATTTGGCTAGGACTTTCAGTACTCTGTTGAATAAAAGTGGTGAGAGCGAGCATCCTTTTCTTGTTCCCCTGCTCAGAGTGAATGCTTTCAATGTTTTCTCATTCAGTATTGTGTTGGCTGTGGGTTTGTGTGCCAATTTTGCTGAGAGTTTTAATCATAAAACGATGCTGGATGTTGTCAAGTGCCTTTTCAGTGTCTATTGAGAGGATCGTGTGATTTTTAAATTCTGTTTATGTGGTGTACCACATTTATTGACTTGTGTATGTGGAACCATTCCTGCATCCCTAATGTGAAACCTACTTGATCATGGTGGATTATGTTTTTGATGTGCTGTTGGATTCAGTTACCTAGTATTTTATTAAGAATTTCTGCCTCTGTGTGCATCAGGGATATTGGTCTGTAGTTTTCTTTGTTATGTCCTTTCCTGGTTTTGGTATTAGGGTGATACTGGCTTCATAGTATGATTTAGGGAGAATTTCCTCTCTTTCTAGCTTGTGGAATAGTGTCAATTAAATTGGTACCAACTCTTCTTTGAATGTCTGGTAGAATTCACCTGTGAATCTGTCTGGCCCTAGAATTGTTTTGTTGTTAATTTTTAAATTATCTTTTCAATCTTGTTGCTTTTGGTTGGTCTGTTCAGGGTTTCTAATTCTTTCTGATTTAATCTAGGAGAGTTTTATATTTCCAGGAATTTATTCATCCCCTCTAGGTTTTCTAGTTTATGCACATAAACGTGTTCATAGTACCTTTGAATGATCTCTTGTATTTCTGTGGCGTTGGTTGTAATAGCTCCCATTTCACTTCTGATTGAGCTTATTTGGCTCTTCTCTCTTCTTTTCTTGGCTAATCTTGCCAGTGATCTATCAATTTAATTTATTTTTCCAAGAAACCAGCTTTACATTTTATTTATATTTTGTATTATTTTGTTTCAGTTTCATTTAGTTCTGCTCTGATCTTGGTTATTTTCTTTCTTCTGCTGGGTGTGGGTTTAGTGTGTTCTTATTTCTTGAGTATCTAGAAATGTAACCTTAGATTGTCTATTTGTGCTCTTTCAGTCTTTTTAATGTAGACATTAAAGGCTATGAACAAAAACCAAACACCGCATGTTCTCACTCATAGGTGGGAATTGAACAATGAGAACTCATGGACACAGGAAGGGGAACATCACATTCCAGGGACTGTTGTGGAGTGGGGGGAAGGGGGAGGGACAGCATTAGGAGATATACCTAATGCTAAATGACGAGTTAATGGGTGCAGGAAATCAACATGGCACATGGATACATATGTAACAAACCTGCACATTGTGCACATGTACACTAAAACCTAAAGTACAATAAAAAATAAATAAATAAATAAATAAATAAATGAAAAAAAAAAGGCTATGAACTTTTAGCATGCTCTTTGCTGTATTCCAGATGTTTTGATAGGATGCATCACTATTTTTCAGTTCAAATAATTTTTAAATTTTCATTTTGATTTCACATTTGACCCAATGATCATTCAAGAGCAAGTTATTTAATTTCCATGTGTTTGCATGATTTTGAAGGTTCCTTTTGGAGTTGATTTCCAGTTTTATTCTATGGTTGTCTGAGAGAGTACTTCATATAATTTCAATTTTCTTAAATTTATTGAGACTTGTTTTGTGGCCTCTCATATGGCCTATCTTAAAGAAAGTTCCATGTGCTGACAAATAGAATGTATATTCAGTGGTTGTTGGGTAGAATATTCTGTAAATATCTCTTAAGTCTATTTGCTCGAGGGCATAGATTAAATCCATTGTTTCTTTCTTGAGTTTCTCTCTTGATGACCTGTCTAGTGCTGTCGGTGGAGTATTGAAGTCCCTCACTATTATTGTGTTACTGTCTATCTCATTTCTTAGGTCTAGTAGTATTAGCTATATAAATTTGGAAGCTCCAGTATTAGGTGTATATCTATTTAAGATGGTGACTTTTTTTGTTGGACAAGCCCTGTTATTATTACATAATGTCCCTCTTTGTCTTTTTTAACTGCTGTTGCATTAATGTTAGTTTTTTTTGATATAAGAATAGTTACTCCTGCTCACTTTGTGGCAGTTTGCATGGGGTGTCTTTTTCTACCCTTTTACCTTAAGTTTATGTGACACTTTATGGTTAGGGGAGTCTCTTGAGGGCAGCAGATACTTGCTTGATGAATTATTATCAATTCTGCAATTGTGTATCTTTTAAGTGGAGCATTTAGACAACTTACATTCAATGTTAGCATTGAGATGTGAGGTACTATTCCATTCATCCTGCTATTTGTTGCCTGAATACCTTGATTTTATATATTTATTTATTGTATCTTTGTTTTATAGGTCCTGTGAGTTTCATGCTTAAAGAGGTTCTCTTTTGATGTGTTTCCAGGATTTGTTTGAAGATTTGGAGCTCCTTTTAGCTGTTATTGTAGTGCTGGCTTGGTAGTGACAAATTCTCTCAGCATTTGTTTGTCTGAAAAAGGCTGTTATCTTCCGTTTATTTATGAACTTTAGTTTTGCTGGATACAAAATTCCTGGCTGATAATTTTTTTTAAGGAGGCTGCAGATAGGTATGCATGCTCATTTGAGGTGTTCTTCCCTTATTGAAGATTGCTAGGATCATATGTGTTGAAAAGCATTTGGGATTATTTACTTAATTGATGAGTGCTCATTTATTTTTTCATTAGTTTGATACCATGTATAAAGAATATATAAACATAGGTATGGACATATACATATATGTGATACAGCATAGAACATATACATGTGCACATAAAGATGGAGACAGAAATACTTTAGATTTTTTATTTTAAAACTTTATGCATGGAACCCATAAAACTCACTATTAAAAAATAAAGTTGGATTTAAGTTGTGCTTTTGTAAATAGAAAAATTTACCATTTATCTGAGGAAGCCCTTGCTGAGTTTTAGAGAAAGTAGGTAGTAAATTTACATCTCAAAGCACAGAGAGAGAGAGACAGGGAGAGAGTGAGAAGGAATTTGGGTGTGTTCAAGGAAGATTAAAAATAGATGCCAAGGTAACACAAAAATGATAGAAATTTATAACAGGATTTTATAAGGAGACCAATTTTATTTACATACATAGCTTTTATTTTGGTCTCTGTTTTCCAACTGTACTCCAGGAAACACACTACACAAGCTCCCTTCTTAAGTGCTGGTGGACCACTGCACAGCCAGACAGCCCACTTTAAGGGAAGAATCAGGGGAGAAGAAATGCAGACCCCAGAATTATGCCAACATACAAAACCTAAGTCAAAAGTCAAACCACACACTTGAAATCTCATCGCCTGTTTGGCCCTGTTTTAAGTGTACTTTACTTTCTTTAATTTCTGCTCTAAAGCTTTTAAATAAACTTTCACTCTTGCTCTAAAACTTGCCTCAGTCTTTTCTTCTGCCTTTTGACTCTTAGTTGAATTCTTTCTTCTGAAGATGCAAGAATTGAGGCTGCTGCAGACTTCTACAGATTTGCTGCCATTAATATACTTCGGTGCCATTCTACATGATAGAATATATATATATTCTTATATTTATACATATATATAAAATATATGTATCCACAGAGGACTTGAATCTACATTCTTGCTGCACTTTATGTAAACAATCCAGGTATAAGTCTGAAACTAGTTTTGGAAATACATTGGTCCCATATGATTTCTATTTCATAAAAATGGGAGACAGGAGGGGGGAAATTATTTTTCAGAAGAAAACAGAACAATCGTTATTACATTTCAGATCTGTTCTTTTTCTTTTGAATTTTGTTATTTACCTACAATTTGGACAGAATCCTAAATTTTTTCCTGGCTACAAATTTCAAAACCAATGGTTTGAGAATTTCCTTTTATTTTTCTTCCATTTTGGTATATTATAAATTAAAACTGTGCTTTTAAGATTTTTATCTTTTTTTATTACACTTTTAAATTCTGGGATACATGTGCGGAACCAGCAGGTTTGTTAAATAGGTATCCTCGTGCTATGGTGTTTTGCTGCACCCATTAACCCATCATCTACATTAGGTATTTCTCCTAATGCTATCCGTCCCCTAGTCCCCTACCCTTCAACAGTCCCCAGTGTGTGATGTTCCCCTCCCTGTGTCCAAGTGTTCTCATTGTTCAACTCTCACTTATGAGTGAGAACATGCGGCGTTTGGTTTTCTGTTCCTCTGTTAGTTTGCTGAGAATGGTGTTTCCAGCTTCATCCATGTCCCTGAAAAGGACATGAACTCATCCTTTTTTATGGCTGCATAGAATTCCATGGTGTATATGTACCACATTTTCTTTATCCAGTCTATCATTGATAGGTATTTGGGTTGGTTCCAAGTCTTTGCTACTGTGAATAGTGCCACAATAAATGTATGTGTGCATGTGTCTTTATAGTAGAATGATCTATAATCCTATGGGTATATACCCAGTAATGGGATCACTGGGTCAAATCGTATTTCTTGTTCTAGATCCTTGAGGAATCACCACACTGTCTTCCACAATGTTTGAACTAATTTATACTCCCACCAACAGTGTAAAAGCATTCCTATTTCTCCACACCCTCTCCAGCATGTTGTTTCCTGACCTTTTAATGATCACCATTCTAACTGGCATGAGATGGTATCTCACTGTGGTTTTGATTTGCATGTCTCTAATGACCAGAGATGATGAGCTTTTTTTCATATGTTTGTTGGTCACATAAATGTCTCATTTTGAGAAGTGTCTGTACATGTGCATCACCCACTTTTATGGGGTTGATTTTTTCTTGTAAATTTAAGTTTCTTATAGATTCTGGATATTAGCCTTTTGTCACATGGATAGATTAAACCTTGCAAGCTAAAACTAGACGACTTATGTAAACTTCAGGATATACAAACGTTTGTGCCTGCTGATGTGTGGACTACACAAAAGGTACACATGATCACTGGATTCAGACTGCAATTCAGAGAAATGTGTCAGATTGTCATTGCAATTGGAAGATGCTTCAGAAACTCTAGAAAACCTAGTCTATAGACTGCTCCAGACATTACAGGTGAGCCAACATACAACTGAAAGGGTTAGAGCATTGTTTGCCAAACGAATTGCTCTAATTGAAGCAGCAGTTGTGTGACTTAAATAAGGTTCCAGGGTTATACTGTCCCTTGTTGCTGTGACTTCCCTTTGCCCTTTTCTGATTTGTCTTCATCCCCTTTTCCATGGGACAAGACTTCTTAAGCATGAGCCTTCCTAGTGATATAGGATCAGATGAAACATAGAGTCACAAAGTCATGTCTTCTACAATGCTTTCTCTGAAAGCTTTTGAAGAATCGGGGGGCCAGGTGTGTGGGCACAGGCCTGTAATCCCAGCACTTTGAGAGTCCAAGGCAGGAGGATCACTTGAAATCAGGAGTTTAAGACCAGCCTGAGCAACAAAGGAGACCACGTCTCTACAAAACATAAAATAAATCAAATTATCCAGGTGCAGTGGTGCATGCCTATAGTCTCAGATACTTGGGAGGCTAAGGTGGGAGGACTGCTTCAGCCCAGTAGTTCAAGTCTGTATTGAGTACACTCCAGTCTGGGTGGACAGAGTACGGTTGTGTCTCTAAAAAAAAAAAAATAAAAAAGAAAAAGAACGCGGTAAACAGGAAAGCCAAAGATCTCGGGCATCTCCAGATGATTGCCTGAACAAATTGTTTTTTCTTGGCTTCAGAACCTTTCAAGATGTATATTTCTTTGTAAGAGAAAGACATGCCAATTGTAACTTTAAGTGAGCAATCAAAATCTAGCTCCTAAAACTGAAGTATTTTAACTCTCATTCTGATAATATTTATTTTCTGAGGCACAGAAGAAAGACAAGATTAGATCAATTGTTTTTCTGCCCACTCGATCTCTTCCTACCTGCCTTCTCCCCTTTAATCAAATTTATAAATACTAAGCCTCCTGAAACCTCTTCAGAGAAAACACAAGCCACAGAGGTTTTTGCAACTCATGTTTTCCCAGGGTGCACCACCAAGCACTGGCTCAATGAAACTCAATTGGTCAAGACCCTTGCCTCACTCAGTCATTCTGGATAACTACCATGAATCCTGCAAAGCCTTTCAGTAATCTATTGCCTGCCTAGGTGATGTGTACCCAGGTGAATCAGCTCTTCATGAGTCAAACATTCGTGTTCCTTTTCTGTCTTTCCCATCCCTGCCACGCAGTGCTGTGTGCTCTGATCTGACCCCAGCTCCCAGGTTGTTTGTATTGGTCTAAGAAAGCAAGACCAGGAGGGGCAGGTTGAGAAGGAAGTAAGAGGCCAACAGCCATGGAAAGTGGCAGATGGGGCTGGCATTGCTCAAAGCCACACACCCTGGGTGCATTTTATGAATTTTTCTGGATTTGGAATCTTTTCCCTGTGTATGTATCTAGAAACTCACACTCCTCCAACTTTCTTCTCCTTACACTTTCTGTTTCTACTGCACTCGTTTATGGCCAGAGAATGGCCATGCAAATAGTTGACAATAGAGTAAAACATGACTCTTTGTGAGACCTGGAACCTGGCCTTTCTTTTTTCCAAAAGAGATTGAGATTTCTAAAAGTTAACTTTTATGCAGGGCTGTGTAGTTTTGAGTGTAGTTTTAGGGAACAGGTGCATAAGTGAAGGGTGAGACAGAAAACAAAATGCTGGCTGTTTGTCAAATCCTGAAAGTAGACGGGGAAAAAGTCATTTTTGAAGGTGGATGTCATTCAGGAGACCTTGTACAACTTAGAGTGTCCTTTTACCAGATGAAGTGGAGGATGAGGTTGAATTATGGAGTTAGGTAACAGTGGGCACATCCTTCTCTGCCTCAGTTTTTTTTTTTAATCTGTAAAATTGGGGATGATAACACTCAGGATTTTTTGGTGAGGATTCTAGTTACCTGGAAATCTCTTAGGATAGTGCCTGGTTCATAGTGTTGCATCAGTGTGAGCTGTTATAATTATGGGAATAGACAAAGGTGCCACCCTGGCCATCCAGAGTGGGGAGGAATCTCCGGTCAGGGTCCAGGCAGGCCAGCTGGAGATGAAGCTGATTAGTGGGGAAGCTTAACTTCCAGGAGTGGAAGAATTTAGGAGGAGTAAACAGAATGCACAACATTCTGTAAACATTCCTTTGCCCAACAGTAGGAATACGCAGAGTGGGTGTGGCTTCCGTGGTAATCTTTATCTCCTGGGAATCTAAGAATGTGTCCTAGAGTCAAATGGCTTTGATGTAAGCCAAACCCAGAAATGGGCTTCAGGGCTGCCTTGCACATAGCATTCATTCATCTTGAAAAAGGAAAGCATTCATCTTGCTAAAGGAATCCCCTCTTCTGGCCCAGGCCATTATTTTTGTTTTTGTACTATCCTAATTTTTAAGGTGTAAGAAGAAAAACTGAAGAGTAAAATAATGAAGTACATGTATGAAATAACAGGGTAGAATTGAGACTGGTACGTGTAAGTTAAGAGAAATTGTGTATAAATTTTGTGTGAACATAAAAAGAATTTCTTGTTGCAAACAGACCTCTCCATATAAATAATACTCATTCCCTTGAGTGGATAGCAGACCACATCACAAGAACGTTCCAGCAGAGTCATGAGAGAATGGGTAGTGTGGCTTCTTTAATTGGCAGGTTAGACTGAGTAAGTTAGTGAAGAGAAAGGAGTTGAAGGAGAAGATGGGTGAGGGCAAGAAAAATGGGAAGGGGAAAGGAAAGGACTGAAAGGAATGTTTACCAAGGGCTCATCAGGTACCAGGCTCTGTGACTAATGTCTTACACATGTTAATTGACTCTTCCACTGTCATTTTCTGATGCAGTAAGAGTCAGCCTTACATTGCAGATGAGGAAAGAGCCTGAGGGAGGTCAAATGAGTGGCCCAGGGTCATCCAGCCACTTCATAGCAGAGCTAGTGTGTTTCACTATGGTTTGTGCAGACAGAAAAGTGAGACATGGAAGGATGGCGGAGATTGCAGTTAGCCATGATTGTGCCATTGTACTCCAGCATGGGCAACAAGAGCGAAACTCCATCTTAAAAAAAAATTGTGGTGACATGATATATCTGACACTGTTAACTTAGCCTCAGAAGCTACTTCTTGTGAAATTTTAATTACAGCATTATTCTTGGAAGCAAAGGAGACAGGCATAAGCAAGGACAAATTAAGAGAGTTAAGAGTCTCATCATGATTGATAGTTTTGTTCTGACATCTTGAGAAAAGCTGTCCACAGTGTAAAGTCATCAACTTGCTGTCGTGGTTTGCAGTTTGACTGTCTCTAAGTTATGGTGTTGAATATTGGTGAGCTCTTAGTGGCCCACACCTCAGACACAAGCGTTTTCCCATGAAATTTACATAGTGTTGTCCACCTCTGGCTTATATGGCTTCAGCAACAGAGCCGCTCTTGTTCTTAATGATTTCATTGGAGAAAATTGAATTGGAAGAACTAAAAGAATTCAGGGTCAAGCCCAGTCTACCAGTGGATTATAAATACTCAAAGATAATGAACAGTGGTTCAATCTAGTAACAGGTGTACTACAGTTTTTCTTTTCAACATAGTTTTTCTCTCTATAGGAGTCTCTATTTTTAAAAGATAATTCCAGTAGGATGAATTTGTTTGCAAAATAGGTGAGTCTCACCGAACTTGCCCAGATTTTTTACCTAAGTGCGGCAAGAGTAGCAAAGGACCATAGAGGCTCTTTTTAAACTTCGCTTTGCTAGAAGTTTTTAATAAGAATCTCAGATTAAACTTCCAAAAACCTCTTGAGACTAGGAATCCAAACCAAGGCCAACTTCAGATTTTGCCTGCATTCCCTATGGGTTTATTCTATGTATATTCTCAAATATAACATCCCAGTCAAAGCCTTGGTAATATAACCAATGTTTTCAAATGTGTCCTGTTATAAAGAGAGCAGATTCTTACTGAACTTGTGCAAATAAGTTTATTACCATAAACATATGAATACTGATGAATAGTTTCCCAATTCTGGGGCACTCAGAGAGCAAAAGCAAATGTTTCCATTTTTGTTTACAAAAGTATACCAATTGCCCAAAGAAAAAAGTTCATAAATCTGGAGAATAAAACATTCAAAGAATCAGCACATTTTCAAATAGAAAATTATGAGGACATTATCCTTTTGATTATTTAGTCCAATAACATTGAGTTTTTTTCTTCTTTGTTTTGAATTTCATGAAGGTATCAGCCTGTTCATTAAAATTTTGAAAGTTCTTAGTCCAGTGGTGTGATCTTGAAGTTATCCGAAACTTGTATTCCAGAGTCCTTGTCAGAGTCTTTTCCATAAATCCCCTTGAAGAAAAAGCAATTTTGGACTGTAGCTGATTGTAAATACTTGAGGAAGAATCAAAGCAACTGTCCGGGAATGACAAAGATTTAAAATGACTATGGTTAAAAATCTAATGAGAGTTTAGTGTGGTAAAGACACAGCTCACATAGAAATCTAGTTACTTCTGTGGCGTATGACACTATGATAACATACTTGATTTCCAGAATTTCATATAATTTTTAGAATACTCATTTAAAAAAAACTTTTTTTGAGACGGAGTCTCACTCTGTCACCCAGGCTGGAGTGCAGTGGTGCGAACTCAGTTCACTGCAAGCTCCCCCTCCCAGGTTCATGCCATTCTCCTGCCTCAGCCTCCTGAGTAGCTGGGACTACGGGTGCCTGCCACCAAGCCCAGCTAATTTTGTTTTTGCCTTTTTAGGAGAGACGGGGTTTCACCGTGTTAGCCAGGATGACCTTGATCTCCTGACCTAATGATCTGCCCACCTCGACCCCCCAAAGTGCTGGGATTACAGGCCTGAGCCATCGTGCCCAGCCTAGAATACTCATATTATTAACATTCCCATAAATATTATCTAGAGAAGGTTTAGCATCACTTATCACTTATTTGAAAATGCTTTCTATATAATTTAACATATCAAATAAGGTGGTTTTTCCATTCATCTTCTGTTTCCAAACTGGATAACTGAGTTCTTAGTGTAGCCCATTCATAAATAGGGCCAAAAAAGTATAATCTTATGTATGTTGAAAAAGGTCCTTAGGTAATTCCAGTACTTCCAGCTGAAAATCATTGATTTAGTTTTAAGTTCTACCTATTACAACAAGAGTTCTCCATCCTTGTTACATGTTAGTAGTGTCAGGGAAGACTTAAAAATTACCAATGCCTGGGTCCCTCTCCAGACCTTTAAACTGGAACTAATGGGTGGGGCTTGAGCATCACTTTTAAAAATGTTTTCCAGTGATTCCAATGTGTAGCTCTATTTCCCATCAGATTTCTCTGATTTCTTGTGGCATTCAATTTTTTCTATTTTGGTATCATGAATATTTTCAGCTCTCATTTCCTGTCTTAGGCTTTATGTCTCCTGGGGTAGGGACCTTGCCTTCTCCATTTCTGTATCTTTTTTGAACACATGAACTTGTCATCAGAAAAAAATCTCAACCACACACAGGTTGTGTTCTGAGTCTCAGGTTCACATGTTAATCCTAAAGTCTTTGTTCTCCTTGAGGTCAGATGTTGCTTCTGACGAAGGGTGTGGTTAAGTCTGCAGTGCAGATGGTGGAGAAGATTTCACTCTGTTTTTAGATATAACATTGGAACTAAGAATTTTATGTCTATATGGGTGAAGGGGCAGGGATGTGTAGGAAGACAGTTCTAATTAGGATGGAGGAATTATACTAGAAAGTAGAGGTAAAGGAAGTGAGAAGGCTTAGTAAACAGAAGAAATGTGAACTTATCAAACAGGCTAGAGCAGACCCCTGGAGATTCTTGATTAAGTGAATTAACTAGATTTTAGAAAGCTAAAATGAGGCAGTCATGTGCAAGGAATGTTTCAAAGTCTGGAGACAAGAAGTCAAGCAATACTTTGAGAAGTGGTTGAGCTTTATGGGAACGGAGAGAATTACACTATTGAGACATGTTAAAAATAATGAAGAGGGTTTCACCATGTGAAATTGTGTTTCTCATTTGAATCTGAGAAACAAATGAGCAGAGGCTGGAGATAATTATGTCTAAAAGACAGTGGGGTACAGGGAGCATAAAGGCCAGGGAGAAAGGGAACTGCAGGAATTAGGGCTGAGAAACAGGATTTTAGAGGAGGAAGGAGGAGATCCAGTCCCAGATACAGGCAAATAAGACTTTTCCCTCTCCCAAGCATGGCAGTCAGCCCTGCAGGAACCAGGATAAGAGAAAAGGCCATCATACCTGCCAGTCTTCCTGAAATACAGAAATGACATCATGGCTGCTCTAATGGATTATGGCCAGGAATACGTCCTGCTCCTGAAGGAGCTGTCACGGAAAGAAAAGAAAAGAAGTAATGAAGGTGATGTTATTTCACATGGGGGAGCCTCAGGAACAAGCATGTAACATGAGGTACTCTAGAATTGTTTCTTCAAGGACTACATTGTTTCTGTTGGAAAATTGATGGGAGATGATGATATTCTTGCAGTTCTTTTTCCCTCCCACCATGTTTCTAGGTTGGTGATCAGTCCTCTGTCAATTCTCTACTGCACTCAGATATTTTGGAAGGTTTCAGATGTGAGAAAGGCTGATTGCTATTTTCTATGTCATTAGAACTTGCCACCTTTGCACCTTTTCATGGTTGCATCTTTTTCTCAGTGTCTCTGTTGTGGCAGCCATGAATGAGACCCTGCCTGGTCTCCATGGCAGGGAACTGATTGACAGAAGGCCCACATCAGCGCATTTCAAATTCACCACCTCCTTTGCACAGAAAGCTTCTTTCCCACAGGCTCCCAGCAAGGGCGTGAAAGCAAGCCTAGTTCTCTGAGGCTCTTTTTAACTCTAATGGGTGACTGGTTGGAGGACTCCCCATCAGCCTTGCAAAAACTCTTAGAACTGCATTGGTACCTAAAACTTCTTTCTCTTTCTTTTTCACAGGAATTAGCTCTGTATAGTGGTCTGTGGGTTCTCCCATGCTACCTTCATGCGTGTCCCACATTCCCTCACAGGTGTCTTCCCTGATCAATTATCTTATATGTCTAATCCCATCTTGGATGCATCTCAGTTGGTAAAAACTAACATACCAGGCTTGATTCTTTGCACTCAGCTTTTTTTCTTTCTCTCCCACAAGCAGTCAGTAACCATGTCCTCGTGTTTTATGTGTTACCTATTTTTCCATATACATATGGAAAAAGGTAGGTACTGTTGAGGGTTACTTCCTATGTGCCAGGCCCTGTGCTAAATACTTTACCTGTATCTCATTTAATCCACACAATAACCCTGTCATGTAGACATTATTTCCATTTTGCTGATGAGAAGACAGAAGCTTAGAGTGGTGTAAAAACTTTCCTGGTGTCATATGGCTAATGACAGGTGGATCTGAGATTTGATTCTAGGACTATTTGACCTCAAGGCTAATGATGATGGTAGTAATATAGCAGCTGACATTGGTTCCTCTGTGTGTGGCATCTTGTTTCATTGACTGCATTAAACCTTTAAAGAATGGTATGAAGAAAGCACTCTCATTGCAATTTTCAGGTGAGGAATCAGACGTTCAGAGAAGTTGAGTCTTGTGCAAGAAATGTATAACTGTAAACTCTCACATTAAGAAAGAAGAAAGATCTCAGGTGAACAATCTAATACTTCAGGATATGAAAGAAGAATAAACTAAACCCAAGCACAGCGAATGAGAGAAATAATAAGGATTAGAGTAGATATAAATAAAATGGAGAATGGAAAGAAACAAAATTAATGAAACCAAAAGTTGATTCTTCAAAATAAAATCAACAAAATTGACAACCATTAACTAGATTGACTAAGAAAAAAAGAGAAAAGTTTAAAATTACTAAAATCAGAAATGAAAATGGACTCCGAGCATGGTGGGTCACGTTTTAGTCCTAGCATTTTGGGAGGTCACAACCGAAGGATTTCTTGAGACCAGGTGTTTGGACCAGCATAGGTAACCTGAGGGGACTCTGTCTCTACAAAAAAAAAAAAAAAAAAACAACGAATTAGCTTGGCACGGTGGCATGCACCTGTAATCCTAGCATCTTGGGAGGCTGAAGAAGGAGAATTGCTTGAGCCCAGGAGGTTGAGACTGCAGTGAGCCATAATCACACCACTGAATTCCATCCTGGGCTGGCCGGCAGAGTGAGAGTCTGTCTCTCCCTCTTCAAAAAAAAAGAGAAATGAAGCATGAAGAGATTACTACCAATTCTAATAAAATAATGATTACAAAAGTGCTATAAATAATTGTATGCCAATAAATTGGATAACCTAGATGAAGTAGACAAACTCCTAGAAACACACAAAAATATGAATAGAACTATAATCAGTAATAAGATTGAATCAATAAAAGCATTTGATGAAATTCAATATTTTTTCATAATAAAAACATTCTAAGATTAGAAGGAAACCACCTCAACATAAATTCGATATGTGAAAAATCCAATGCTAACATCATACTCCATGGAGAAAGACTGAAAGCTTTCCCTGTATGAGCAGGAAGAAGACAAGGATGCCTGCTTTTGACTATTTTATTCAACATAGTATTGAAAGGTCTAGTCAGAAAAATTAGGCAAGAGTTTAAAAAAAGACATTCAAATTGGAAGGAAGGAATAAAATTATTTCTGTTTACTGATAACTTGAACTTATATGTAGAAAATCCTAAAGATGGAACAAACCTATTAGAATTAAGAAATAAATTCAGCAACGTTGCACAATACAAAATCAACATTCAAACATCAGTTCTATTTCAACACACTAACCATGAAAAATCTGAACGGAAATTAAGAAAAAAAGATTTCAATTTATATTAACATCAAAAAGAATAAAATATTTAGGAATAAGTTTAAGCAAACAGGTGAAATAATTATACCTGAAATCTACAAAATACTGCTGAAAGAAATGAACTATGACATCAATAAATTGAAAGATATATTTTGTTTTCGTGAATTGGAAGACTCAATATTGTTAGGAGGACAGTGCCACCCAAAGTGAGCTGCAGATTCAATACAATTCCTATCAGAATCTCCGTGACATTTTTGCAGAAAAAGAAAAATCTGTCCTAAAATTTATATTGAATCTCATGACTCTAAATAGACACACAGCTTTGAAGAGGAAGAATGAAGATGGAGGACTCACACTTCCTGATTTCAGCATTTACTACAAAGCCCCAGTAATCAATACAGTGTGGTACTGGCATAAAGGAGGACATAGAAATTAGTGAAATATAATAGCCCAGGAAGAAATGCTTGCATATATGGCCAAATGATTTTCATCGAGTGTGCCAAGATCGTTCAGTGGGGAAGGGACAGTGTTCTCACCAAATGATATTGGGAAAGCTGGATATCCAAGGGCAAGAAGAGTGGAACCTTTACCTAACATCATGTACAAAAATTAACCCACAATAGATCAAAGATCTGAATGTAAGAGCAAAAACTATACAACTCTTAGAAGAAAAGCTTCATGATACTGGATTTCAGAATGATTTCTTTGTTGTAACATCAAAAGCATAGGCAACAAATAAAATGGATAAAATGGACTTCATAAAAATCAAAATGTTTTACGTATCAAAGAACATTATCAAGAAATTAAAAAGGCAACCCATGAAATGATACAAATATTTACAAATTATATGTGTGATAAGAAATTAACTTCCAGAATACATGAAAAGCTACAAGTCAACAACAGCAAGCGTCCAAAAACCCAATTACAAAATGAACAAAGGATTAAAATAGAGTTTTCTCCAAGGAAGATATACAAATATCCAATAAGCTCACGCAAAGTTCCTCAGCGTCACGAATACTTAGAGATATGCAAATCAAAACCACAATGTTACACCAGCTCACACACTTTAGGATGGCTTTGATAAACAACAACAATGGCAGCAACAAAAAGCAACAGGTGTTTTCAAGTAGATGGAAAAATTGGAGCTCTAGTGCATTGCTGATGGGAATGGGAAACGTTATAGCCACTGTAAAAAGTGCTGTGGCTCTTTCTCAAAAAATTAAACAACAAATTGCCATTTGATCCAGCGATTCCACTTCTGGACATACTCCCCATAGAACTGAAAGAAATTTGAACAAATATTTGTACACTGATGTTCAGAGAAGCATTACTCACAATAGCCATAAAATGGAAACAACTGAAAAGTCCATTGAAAGAGAAGTGGGTAGGCAAATGAGGTGTATCTATACATTGAAATGTTATTCAACCTTAACAAGGAATAAAATTCCAATACATCGTGCAAAATGGATGAACCTTGAAGATATTATGCTAACTGAAATAAGCCACACACAAACAGATAATTATTATATAATTCCATTTATAAAAGGTAGTTAGAATAGCCAGTTATGTAGAGACAGAAAGTAGAATGGTGGGTGCTAAGGGTTAGGGGGAGAAGGAGTGAGAGTTATTGTTTATTGGGTACAGAGGTTTAATATGGTAAGAGGAAAAAGTTCTGGAAATGGATAGTGTGATGGTTACACAACACCAAATTGCACACTTAGAAATAGTTAATGGTAAGTCTTATATGAGATATATATAAAGTGTGTGGTAGTCTTACCCTCTCTATAATTACACACTTTTTGGCACTGCCCCTTTCCTGCCATGCAGAACCCCAGGGGTGAATCTCCCTATTTCTCCAGCTCTGTGTCAGTCACTGTCCTCTGTAGTGAGTCCCACGTGCTGTGCCCACAGCCTCATACAGCTGGTGACTTCAGAGCCAGGACGCAGCTCCGGCGTCTGCCCTGAGGCTCCCTCTCTTCTCATTTTCCTGCAGCATGGCCCGGGGGAGGCTTGTCTTCAACTGGAAGCTCGATTTAGCCAAATTCAGGACAGGCCACCAGGGCTCTTTCTCCACACATGCTGGTCCCACCCAAGGTGGAGTCAGGCATGGCCAGTCACCAGAGGAGCCCGGAGCAGAGCAGGAAGCAGAGTCTGAGCTGCTCCTCCCTCACCCAAGGGGCTTCCTCCTCTCATTTGGGGGAAAAGTGTGAGCTTGTTTCAAAGCATCAGATGTTCTTTGTAGCTCATTTAACAGGTACAAGCAAACAAAGACGTGGCAGAAGGGGATGTGTTGGTGACAGTGAGAATCTACTACATAGGGCTCAGGGCTGATAAAGCCCCCTCCCTACCTTTCTCAGGCCAGACACAAAGTCAGCCATGAGAAAACAGAAAAACAAGAAGAGAGTCTGTAGAGACAAATTGGGAGGGTTCAGGAGCAGAATTTGGGATTTGCTTGTGCCCATGGGACACAGGCTGGGAATAAGAATGTTTTCCTGCGTCTTCTCTGAAAGCCGGATAGACTCCACCAAAAACCCTATTGCCAAGGATGCTGGGATCCACTTACCAGAGACTTTGACTGTTATGGATCTGGAGCTTTCCTTGCCAGTGGCTGAGTTACGAACAGAGCAAGCATAGAGCCCGCTATGCTTTGTAGTAATTTGGGGGATAGAGAGATTTTGTCCTGATTGCTGAAACTTCCCATTAATTGTCCAAGAATATTCTGCCGGTGGGTTAGAGTCCGCGAAGCAGGACAAGTAGAGGTTTTCTCCTTTATGGTAATAGGCGAATGAAGGGTAAATGCTGGGGAGGTCTGGACCATCTGGAGCAAAAAGAATAAAGCCACAGGTGATGTCATCCACGGGAAGGGGATGCTCCTGGTCTCTTAAAGGGACACAGTGACCCTCTGAGCCAAGACACACCCTCAAGTCCCAGCCAAACCCCCTCTATGTTCACTGAGCCGAAGCCTGAGGTCTTCACCTGTTTCTCCCATCACAAGCTGTGGGCCACAAGTCTCCCATGACAAGAGCGTCCCCTCCCCTTATATTCTTGGTTAAGGCTGTGCCAACCCAGGGCAGGGAGTCATGGCCAGCTCAGATGTCCAGAAGTAAAGGTGTCTATACTTGGAACGGAGGAAACTGAGAGGCCTGGCCTCTGGTCATTTGGATTTAAGCTTGTGTCCTGGCCCACAGAGGAACAAAAGATACTCACAGAGGACATTCAGGGTGACTGGGTTACTGCGGATGCCACCATCTCGTTCCCGTATTTCACATTCATAGGGTCCTGTTTCATTTCTCATGACACTGGGTAGAATGAGGATCCTGTTTTCAATGGGTCGCTTTACCCTGGGACTGACTGGGAGTCTCCGACGATTTATCCACCACCTGTAGGTGTAGTTCTTACTCTTAGGTTCGCAGGTGAAGGTTAAGACATCCTTATTCTCCCTGGGGTATAAGTTGTTGATGGTGATGTAGGGCTTGGGCAGCTTCGCTGTGTGGATAACAGAGAGAAGATTGTCCTGTGTGGCACCTTTGATTCCTCTACAGGCATCCTTCAATCAGAGTTGACATCTCCCACCTCTCAGCCCACTGTAGTCCTTGAAAGCCAATAGCTGTTGCATGTGTCACAAGACAGATGCATGATTATCTAAGGGCTCAAAGACTGTGAGGCCGTCTGCTCTGTCTTAGGGAAGCACAGACTTTCTCAAGTGTCAATTGAGAAGCAGTGTTGGTTCATGGACAGACACATCAGTGGGAGTCACAGCCCCTGGTACCCCTCCCAGTAACTCCCTAATCAGTTGACTGGCTGGCTCTCCTTGGGATCCTTACCAGGAATGTGCAACTGCTGGGCCCCTTCCAAATTCCATCCTACTTTTCCCCCCTAGATGTGATTTCTCTGCAGCTTCCATTTCCAAGGACATTCTAGAGATGAGTTATAATGGGACTTCCCATTGTCCTGAAACCCTGAAGATACTGAGCAGCCAGGCCTGGGACTGGATGTTTCAGCAGAAATAACACAGGGGAGAGCAGAGTCAAGCCTGGAGGTCAGTTCTGTCATCAGGCAGTGGAGGCACAAGGTGGGGCAGTTTTTTGCAGGTGTTTCATGAGGACTTACTTGAACCAGTGCCTTCTAAAGATAGAACAGAATGCAAGGAATGATATAGAAAGAGTGAAGGGGACAGGCAAGAGCTGGTGGCTTTGGAGCAGAACCATGTTCCCTGTCCTGGGTTCTTTAAGTTTCCTCTCCTTCTGCAGAGGGCAAGTGAGGACCATGTGGATCTTTCCAGAAATACATGTGGACATTTGCAAATGCAGAACTGACTAGTGGAAAGGGTGGGAATAAACTGCTAGAAATCTGATCCTCATGGGCCATGTGTGCTTGATGGATATGAGACAAACTTGGAGAGAAGTCTCGCAAATACTTTCTTTCACTGGACATTCTACTCTCTGATTCCATGTGTTTGACTACTCTAGGGACCTCATGTAAGTGGATTCCAGAGTGAATATGAGAAGAGACTGCTGGTTGCCAGGAGCTGGGAGTGGGGAGAATCAGAAGTTGTTCATGGCTGTGCAGTTTCAGGTACGCAAGGTGGGGAGGTTCTAGAGATCTGCTGTACAGCTTGATGCCTATAGTTCACACAGATTGAGTATTTCTTCTGCATAAGACTTAGGACAAATAGTGTTTTGGATTTCTGACATTTTTTGATTCTGAAATATTTGTCATATATTTACTGGTTTAGCATCCCAAATCTGAAATATTCAAAATCTAAAATGTTCCATACTGGCCATGCTGCACTCGTATATTTTTGAAGGCTTTGGGATGTGAGAAAGGCTGATTGTTATTTTCTGTGTCATCAGAACTTTCCACCTTTTCATGGTTGCATCTTTTTCTCAGTGTTTCTGTTGTGGCAGTCATTAGTAAGAGCCTGTCATGTCAGATTTCGGACAGAGTTTTCTAATTCTGCAAAAAATGTTACTGGGATTCTGGTAGGGGTTGCATTGAATCTGCAACTCACATTGGGTAGTATTGTCTTTCTAACAATGTTGATTCTTCCAATCCATGAAAATTAAATGTCTTTCCATATATTGATATCATCTTTAATTACTTTCAGCAATGTTTTGTAGTTTTCAGGGTATAATCATTTGACCTTTTTGGTTAAACTTATTCCAAAATATTTTATTCCTTTTGATGTTAATGTGAATTGAAATTCTTTCCTTAATTTCCTTTGAGATTGTTCATTGTTAGTATATAGTCTAAAGAATGATCTAGAAAGAGTGAAGGGGACAGGCAAAAGCTGGTGGTTTTGTAGCAGAAACATATTCCCTGTCCTGGGTTTTTGATTTTCCCTCTCCCTTTGCAGAGGGCAGGTGGCTCTTCCCTGACAGCTAGATAGACTGCACTGGAAAACATATTGCCAATGCTCCAGGGATCCACTTACCAATGACTATGATCCTCTTGATTATGAGATTTGTTCCTCCAGTGGCTGAGTTATTGATGAAAGAGACATAGACCTCTCTATATGTTTTAGTTATTTGGGGGATAAAGAACACTTGTGCTGATTGCTGGAACTTCCCATCAATCAGCCAAGAATGCTCTACCAGTGGGTGAGGGTCTGTGAGGCAGGAGAGCTTGGGGACTTCTCCTGTATGGTAATAGGTGTGTGAGGAAGAAATGGTGGGGGCATCCAGGCCATCTGGAGCAAGGAGAATAAAGTCACAGGAGATATTGTCAGAGGGAAGGGAAACTCCTGGTCTGTGGAAGGGCCACAGTGGCCCTGTGAGCCAAGTCACAACACTGAAGTCCCAGCCAAATCCCCGCTGTGTTCACTGATCTGGAGCCTGAGACATTCACCTGTTTCTCCCATCACAAGCTGTGGACCCTGAGTCTCCATGACAGGAGCAGCCTCTTTTCTCCAATTGTTGATCAAGCCTAGGCCTACTCTGGTTTGCCTGGGGCAGAAAGTCATGGCCAGCTTTGATGTCCAGGGGTAAAGGTCTCTGTACTTGGACCTGAGAGGGACTGAGAGGCCTGGCCTCTGGCCATGTGTATTTGGGATGGCAGCCTGGCTCCCAGAGGAACAGAAGATACTCACGGAGGAGATTCAGAGTGACTGGGTCACTGCGGCTGGCACTCACTGGGTTTTGTATTTCACATTCATAGGGTCCTGTAATATCCTTTGTGACACCAAATAGAAAGAGGGTCCTGTTGGTTTTGGACAGCTGCAACCTGTGCGTCACAGGGAGGCTCTGACCATTCATCCACCACAGGTAGCTTGCATCTGGAGTCTCAGGATCACAGGTTAAGATCACCATATCCATGTCCTCCCTGGGGTTTAAGTTGCTGCTGGAGATGGAGGGCTTGGGAGTGTCCACTGTGTGGAAAACAGAGAGAAGATTGCCCTGTGTGGCACCTTTGATTCCTCTAAAGGAATTTTTCAATCAGAGTTGGCATTTCCCACCTCTCAGCCCACCCAACTCCTTAAAAGCCCATGGCAGGTGTGTGTGTTACAAAAGAGATGCATGGCAATCTGAGGGCTCAGAGATTGTGAGGCTGCCTGCTTTATGTGGGAGAAGCACAGACTTTCTTAAGTGTGAATTGAGCAGCAGCATTGGGTCATGGAAAGACACAAGACCAGCAGGCACAGCCCCTGGTGCCTCTGTGAGTCCCTCCTTCTCCAACTGCCTGCCTGGCCCACCTTGTGGTCCTCACTTGGAGCATGCAGTGCTGGAATCTTCTTAGTTTCAGTCTTACTTTGTCCCCCAAGCTATGTTTTATCTGCAGCTTCCCTTTCCAAGGACATCCTAGAGATGGATGATGGAACTTCCCATTGTCGTTAAACGATTTGGGTACTGGAAAGCCTGGCCTGGGGCTGGGTACTTCAGCAGAAATAACACAGGGGAGAGACCAGAGTCAAGCCTGGAGGTCAGTTCAGTCATCAGGCAGTGGAGCCACAAGGTGCGGGAGTTTTCACCTGTGTCTCATAGTGACTGACTTGAGCCAGTGACCTCTAAAGATAGAGAAGAGTCGAAGGAATGGCCTACAAAGAGTGAAGGGGACAGGCAAGAGCTGATAGCTTTGGGCCAAGACCATGTTCCCTGTTCTGGGTCCATGATGCTCCCTTCCCCCTGTAGAGGGCAGGTGAGGACCATGTGGATCTTTCTAGAAATACATGTGGATGTTTACAAATACAGAACTGAATGGTGGAAAGGTGAACATGAACTGATGATGGAAGCCTGGCCCTCATGGACCATATGTGTTTGGTGGATATTAGACCAATATTTGGGAAGAAGTCTTGCAGACATCTTCTCTCATTAGACATTCTACTCTCTGATTCTGAGTTTGACTACTCTATGCACCTCATATCAGTTGATTCCAGAGTGAATCAAAGGGTAGAATGGTAGTTTCCAGGAGTTGGGATCAGGGGAATAGAGCGTTGTTCCCTGCGTGTGCAGTTTGAGTTACGCGGGACGAGGATGTTCTAGAGATCTCCTGTACAGCCTCATGCCTATAGTTCATACAGATAAACTGCTCCTTATGCAGAGAGCTTAAAACCAAGTGTTTTGGATTTCTATTTTTTTTTATTTTGGAATATTTGCGGTATATATGCAGGTTTAGCATCCCCAATCTGAAAAATTTATAATCCAAAATGCGCCAGTGAGCACTTCTTTTAAGCATCACATCGGTGGTCAGAAGTGTTGAGATTTGGAGCATTTCAGATTTTGGATTTCTGGATTTGGGATGCTCAATTTGTGATACTGTAATTTTCCCATAAAAAGTTGTCAGGAGTTTAGACCTCATGTTATGTTCTGACTCTAGTAACAACAACAAAAAAAAAATTTGGAGAAACATTAAAATGTTTTCTTAAGTCGAAAATTTTACTGATGGTCCAAACATCTAAGATCAATTGCTGGTAGTAGTATTTCACTTGAGACCAAAATAAGGTTTAGGTGTGCCATGAATTCCAGCAGGATCACATTATGCTCAAAGAAGCATGCCAAAGTTGATTTGAAATTCGCAACTCCTTAAGTAGAGAGAGTCCCTTTAAAAGGACAGAACTGGTCAGTGCCTCAATTACATAAAGGGAGGAATGATGCCAAATTAAAAGAAGCGATGTGTGTTATGTTAGTAAATATAGAAAGAACTCCCTACTTCTAATTTTTGTGCAGAGTTAGGAAAAATGGGGAGGACCCCAAAACAGGCATGTGAAATGCTTTCTTCATTTTCTCTTAAGCTCAGGAAACACCACTAGGGTTTAAGTTTGTGTGAATTAGGAAGAGTCTAAGTGAGATGCCAATGGCTCGTGTGTCTCCCCACACGAAGAACTCCACCATATGAAAACGGCATCATCATGAGGAAACAGTTGTATGTGGCACAGGCAGTAAAACCATCAGATAGCGCCCACCTGGCCACCTCCAACTGGTCCCCAAAACCACCAGTATTCCCATTACGTGTATGTTACAGCCTTTGTAGTTGTCCCACAACTGCAAAATTTAAAAATTGCTATTGTCAAAACAAAATATTAAATATGAAGTTGAATATGTTGTTCCACTTTTTTTTCTCCACTCTTTTTGAACTTTCCTGTTTCAGTTTTGGAAGTTTCTATTGACACATCCTCAAGCTAGGGATTCCTTCCTCAGCTGTGTGTAGTCTACCAGTAAGCATCAAAAGCATTCTTCATTTCTCTAACAGCATTTTTCTTTCTGAGACAGAGTCTCACCCTGTCGCCCAGGCTGCAGTGCAGTGGCATGATCTCAGCTCACTGCAAGCTCCATCTTCCGGGTTCACGCCATTCTCCTGCCTCAGCCTCCCAAGTAGCTGGGACTACAGGCGCCCGCCACCACTCCTGGCTAATTTTCTGTATTTTTAGTAGAGACGTGGTTTCACCATATTAGCCAGAATGGTCTCTATCTACTGATCTTGTGCACGCCTCGGCCTCCCAAATTGCTGGGGTTATAGGTGTGAGCCACTGTGCCCAGCCATCTCTGAGGGATTTTAGCGAGTTGTTGACTTCTGAGTTTGTTCAGGTTTTTACTTAGTGTTAGAACCGAGAGACAAATTTCAAGCTTGTTATCTGCCTGACAGGAAGCCAGAAGTCTCTAGGAAGTGACCGGAGAATGTGAGCTCCATGGCAGCTTGAGGATGGAGTCACGAGTGAAACGGGTGAAATGAGCCCATGGGCTTTGGGGACTGCAGGCCTGTACAGCCTCTGGCACCTTGGTGAATCAGTGCAAAGATTACAACAGTGACAGCAAACTAGCATGGCTGACTCCATCTGGCATCTAGTCTCAGGCTGGCTGTCCTCACTCATTCCTGGGCATAGGCCAGGCTAACCTTGGGAGGAATTTAGTTTATGGTTTAACTTTGAAGCAAGAATGATAATAGTTCCTCCATAAAACTAACACCCTTACTTTGCCCAGGGACTGCCTTTGTAAAACTAGTGAAAGACCATGAGATTAAGATGATAGGAGGGAACTGAATTCTGCTAAAATGTAGGCACAATTTCTATAATCCCTGACTGCTCATATGTCATTTGGCCAGAGTTTACAAAATTTGTAACTAATTGCTCCTGTAGATAACATCACTATTGTAGAACGTGAGATTGGTCTTTTGAGATGTTTCTCATTCTTTTGCATTCTGGCAACCGGCTGACCTCATCCATACCTATGACTAATGGCTCAGCCAGTCATGTGGTCCCTACCTAGAGGCAGATTCAAGCACAAACAGATCATTTCCCTCCGCCCGCATGATTCCATCACCAAACAATCAGCATTACTCATTTTTTAGTCCTGTGCCCCTGAAACTATCCTTGAAAATCTCTAACCCCTGATCCACCGGGGAGGCTGATTTGAGTAATAGTAAACCTCCGTCCTCTTGTTTGGCAGACTTGGAGTCGTTAAAATCTTTCTTTACTACAAATCACCATTTCAATAAATTTTTTTTGTATGTGTGCAGGAGGCCAGAAGAACTTGTCTGGCAATTATAAGAGTGGATGGAGGAACTGTCTATCCCTGTCCCATGGTCTTGTCCACAGGTCAGCCTCACAAAGGGAAAGAGCCCTGGATGGGAATACAGTGGAAGGTCATTCTCTTAGTGACCTGGGGACATTGGCTCGAGATGAAGCCTGGCGGGAGTGGCAATTCCAGTGATTTCTGCACCTTTCCTATTTCCTGGGAGGTGGGCCAGGCCACAGTGTCAGCGGAAAGGGAACAGAACAGCCAGCCTAGTTAGAGGGAGTGTCTGGGGAAGGCCTAGGGGTGGAGGAAGAAGCTGTGCAGGACAGGGCTTGCCAGTCAGAATGAAGTGGGAGGAAGACGAGGGACACAGAGAAGCAGAGAGAGGCAGAGACACCATGGCAGTGAGCAGTGAGGGCTACACTGACTTCAGAGACCCCAGGGACCAGGTGCCCCCAGTTCCACAGTCCAGGACCAAGGAGCCCCGAGAACCCTCCGGTGGCCAGAGAGCTTCAGAGTTACATGAGGTGGGGTGGCTTTAGCTGCAGGAGGTAGTGGGGGGATGAAACATGGGTGTCAGCCTCTGAAGGACAAGGGACAGGTGTGGCTAGAACCTCCTAGGATTCTGCATCCAAGATCCCGTCTCTAAAGAGGTTTTGGATCATTCATTTCTTCATTCGATTCCTTCATTTGTTATGTGAGAACTCCTGAGTGTGTGTCTCTCGCTGGCCCTCTGCTGTAGCCGGTTGTGAGTGAGGAAAGAAAACAAGGTCCTCTCCTTGATCCTCTAATGACAGTGACATGGATACTTTGGGAAACACGGGATTTCAGGTTCAATGATGGGGGTTAAGATTTGAGGGAGAGGTCTGGACTTTTTTTTTGCACTGACTCTGACGGTTGAGGCAGGTGATTTAGTTCTGGGGTACAGACTAATGAGCTGACCATTTGCTCTCACTCCTCTGAGGTTTGGATGCCTGAGAAGAAAGGATTTGAGCCAATAAATGACTATGGGTCCTTGGAACCCAGTAAGCCCTCAGTTCTGGTGGAGGAGAGGATGGGCCTGTGGCTGCAGACAGACCTCATGTGACCCTGATCTCCCCTTTGTGTTTGTGTGACTCTGGTTCAGTGACTGTGCCTTCCTGTGCCTCAGTATTCTCTGAATCAAATAAGATAAATGGCAAATGGACTGTGGCTTTTCATGCTATCTGTGAATAAATTTTAAATTATTCACAGTCACCTGACCTAATGCTTGGCACAGTGGAGGTGTTCACACAAACAGCATTTATTATTAATTTGCTTCCATGAGAAAGCACCTTTATGTCAGATCCCTGTGGACAAGCTGCTACCAGGTACATTTTCTCTCTTCTGTTTCTGCTTCTGGAGACATTAGACTTTCTATGGACTGTCTTAAGCCTCCCAAGGCAGTTGGCTGATGGTCTACAAAGCTCGTCTTTCTGTCCTCTCCACTCTGAGTCTCAGGTGAAGAAAGCTCTGTCCTTGCCCAGATGAGGCTCTGAGGGCTGAGCCCTGGCTGGTGAGCAGCTCCAGGAGACACAGTCCTCAGACAGCTGGTAAATCCTTGGTCCCAGTAAGCCCTGCCGAAGAAGCCACAGCCCAGCCCTGGCACAGGCTCCTCAGCTTTATCTGGAGTAAGGATTTAGGGACAGGGATTTGGGGTTGAGGTTTCTAGGGCTGAGCTTCTCTGAGAGTATCTCAGGTGCCCCTCAGGCCAAGCCATACTCAGTTCTCCAGGGTCTTTCTCAGGGTGAAATTTATGAAGAGGGCATGAGGTGCTTGGCTGAAACTGATCTCCTGCTACTGAGTCCCCACATCAGACTGTCCTTCCTCTGCAGCAAGTGTCTGCAGGGTCTGGATGCGGGAAAGGAATTCTGATCTGTTGAAATTTGTCTCCTCTGTGTGTGTCCTGCACTAAATGCCCAAACCCCAGCATGGGACATAATGCAGAGAGGGACACAGGCACAGTCCATGCCTGACAATCCTGTGTGTGTGAAGTAGAAATGATCCCTGCCCCCCAACACCCAGGGATCATGTGGAATCACTCACGGTATAAGGTGTAGGTGAAATGTGCAGATGCTCCTCTAATCCCATCACCTCGCTGTCTGATGTTTAAGGTGTAGGATCCTGCGTCCTCCCGGGTGACATTCTGGATCAGCAGGGATGCATTGGAATATAGTGTTTCTCGTCCACTGTATGCAGGCCCAGATAAAATTATTTGACTGGCTACTACATATGATGTAATGTAATGCTGGAGGTCCATCATTCGCCCTTTGTGCCAGCTATAGCTGGCAAGATTATGGGGCAAATTGTGGACAAGTAGAAGAACATCCTTCCCCTCAGAAACTTTGGGTGGCTGGGCTTCAATCATGACTTGGGCAGTGGTAGGTGGGTTCCAGAAGTTTAAAAGCGATGCTAGGAGGTGGAGAGAGCATCAGTTAATATTGAGACCTATGTATTGGGGTGAAAAGATGGGGCCCTGGGTCCTGAGAAGTTCTCTTCAAACCTCAGCCTTGAAGACACACACACACACACATACATGCCCATAAAAACACATACACACACAAAAGGGGCATGTATGTTTGTGTGTGTGTATATGTGTGTGTGTCCTACTGTCCTACTAGGTCAAGGCCAGCAGCATGACCCCCATTCCTTCAACACTTCTGACCTTGGCATTTTTCTGTTTGGAATCCTCTTCCCCGGGGGTCCGCACAGCCCCCTCCACAGTGCCCTCAGGTCCTGCTCACATCAGAGCATCCTTAGACTTCTTTCCTGACACCTCCTTCAGAGACCCTCGGTCTTCCCTTTCTGACCTTTCCCTGCTCTGCTCCCTCCAGGGTTCTTGTCAACACTTGACCTCACATTCTAGATCTCTTTCCATGTCTCTCTTCCTCCCCATGACAGCGTGAGCTCCGTGAGGACAGGGACTTTTGTGATCTTAGTTGCACCCCAGTGCCTGGAATAGGCTGCAGACTCCTGTAGATGTGAGAGTTCTCAGGGCCCTCCACGCCCTGGGTGTTTTTGTTTTCTCCCAATTGTCGAGGGTTTGCTGAGGACAGTGTTTCATGCCCTGTTTATATTTTTATTTGAAGTGTCATCTGATATAGTTATTATTATCATTTTTCAAAATGTGGTTGCCCCTTATGATTAATCAGGAAAGCAGAACACTTAAGATTTTCCTACCTCTTACCAATTCCTGTTCAATGTGGCTTTCCTGTTTTGACCCCTGTCCCTCTCTGGTGTATTTTCCCCTATCCAGGCTCCAACAGAGCCTTCTTTCCTTCTTTTTTTCTTTTTTTTTCTTTTTTTTTTTTGTAACAGAGTCTCGTACTGTTGCCCAGGCTGGCGTGCCGTGGCTCTATCTCGGCTTACTGCAACTTCTGCCTCCCGGGTTCACGTGATTCTCCTGCCTCAGCCTCCCGAGTAGCTAGGATTACAGGAGCACACCAGCATACCTGGTTAATTTTTTGTATTTTTAGTAGAGACAGGGCTTCACTCTGTTGGCCAGACTGACCTTGAACTCCTGATCTCGAGCTCCTGATCTCGTGATCCACCCACCTCAGCCTCTCAATGTGCTGGCTTCTTTTATTTTTTAGAACCCCATCCTCTCCAGGAGACCCCATCCCGTCACTCTGCTTCCTCCTCCTGTCCTCTCCCAGGAAGTTCTCTCCTCACCTGTGAGCAGGAGCCCCTTCCAGGTGATACGCTGTGTGCAGGGAGGGGCTGAGACGAGCCCCATTGTCTCTGCTGCCTGTGTGTTCTCCTCTGTGGAGATGAGCCTAGGATGCAGAAGCTTCCTGAGCACGGCTGTCAGCTGTGCTGTCCTTCCTCCTTCTGTGCTGAGCCTCTTCCTGGGGCAGGAGCAATACTTAGGCTCATGGGCGGGGTCAGGCCCAGGACACCTCTCTGTCCCCTCCTCTCTCTGTCCTGCTTCCTTGTCCCTACTTCTGTTTTTCCTTTTGTCCATGTTTCAGGTCCCTGGGAATTGTGGAGGCCTCTGCCTTTTTCAGCAGTGATTCTTTCACCAAACCTCAACACATACTTTGTGCAGACACACACACACACACACACACACACACACACAGAAGAGACACACACAGACCCACACAGCCACACACATACCCTGCAGGTTGGGCAAGCACAGTCCTGGGCCTCAGCCTCCTGCTGTCCCCATGGCTCTGGATCGGGGTGCACATTCACGCCCTTTGCCCTCTTTCATCTCCATCTGGCTCTCCCCTTCAGTGCAGGAGGCTGGAGCTCCACCAGGTCCCCGTCACAATGACGCCCCATTGTGCTGTGGGTAAGCTGTGTGTTGCCCGGTGAGAGGGACACATCTTTTCTCTAATCCTATCTAGCATGGCTGCAGATTCCTAGGATGGACATTCAGGACCTGGGTGTCCCAGAGGAAACTGTCCTTCCTGGAGGTGTGCAGGGTGAATCTCTCATGCCTCTTGGGAGGAGGGGCCTGTGTTGGTTGCTCAGTGGGGGCTGTGAGTCCCATAGTCAAAGGGATATTTCTCAGTCACTCTATGGCTGCCTGGGGTCTGGCGGCTGAGGTGGAGCTCAGGGTTTCTCATGTTCTTCCTGACCATCTTTGATGTCCTCTCTTCTCTGCCCAGCTGATTGTCCTGTGGTCACCACACCTTCCCCATTGTGGTGAGTTACCCAGGAACCCCACGGGACATGGCTCGTTGAGACGCAGGATGGGGAGCCTGGGACAGAGCAGGGGTTCGGAGCTGGAGAGGTTCATCCCAACTAACTCCGTGGCCATGATGGGCTCAGCCCTCCATGTGCTGACATGGAGGCTTCCTGAGCGATCGAGAGAGAGAGAGAGAGACCTATTGGGTTAGTTATTATAGCATTTACCGATCTTTCCTAACAGAACTGTTTCCCTGAACTGTAAAAATTTCCACATATTGCATACACAAAAAGAATGGGAGACATAGAGACCATGGATAGAAAGGAAGAACAAATTTGCAACAGGATAGCTAATTAGGAGACCCATTACCAACATCTGGATGGGCTGCCTGAGGCTGTGTTCAGTCCAGAAGCCTTTGAGTAACATCAGGGTGTGTCCTGTCCAGAAATTCTCAGCTGCTCCAGGACATCCCTCAGCCTCATGTGATGGTGAGGTTCTCCATGAAAGGAAATTCGTTTGAAGAGAACCTTGAAATTAAAGGGAAGATTTGAGGTTTGCTCCATACTCACCATTCTGATATTTCTATCTTCTGTTCTGATCACAATCCTGGATGAGAACCCCCAAATAAAATGGCTGTGTTGTCTGGGAATCTATCCATGTTTCTTTGTCACTGAGAAAGAATTCAGGACATGGAAACACATGAGTAGTGGGTTTAGGAGTGAAAAATTTAACAGACAAAAAAGAAGAGAGAGAGAAAAAGCTTTCTCATACTGAGAAAGCAGTCACCCAAGAGAGGGTCTCGAATTTGGGGAGAATGCAATTGATTTTGTACGGAGACTTGAGGAGGCAGTGATTGATTTACATAGGGTCCAGGGGATTGTTTTGACCAGGTGTGCCATTTACATAGCCTGAGAAAAGACAGGCCCTCCCACCCTAATCTTTTATTATGCAAATGTGGCTTCTACCTGGTGGTCACCATGACACCTGCACATGTGGTGACAAGGAAAAAAGAGCAGGAACTGCCATATTGGGTGTACCTGGCTCTTAGCTGCCCGCATCTACATATGCTTATCTATGCTTGCAGCCTGATCATTCTGTCTGTTTTCTGTTAGAAATTGTTTGGGGCTGCTTTTTATTAAAGGAAAATTCCACCAAGAATTCTTTTACCCTTTCTAGCTGCCTAAAAATAATTTCTCAATAATTCCTGTATTAAGACCCCTTCAGGGAAACAGAAAAGATGACACAGACTCTCCTGTAGTGGAGCAACCATAGTTTTGTTTCTCATGGAACCCCAAGAGTTGCAAGTGAATGGATTTCTCTCAGGTCTAAAACTCTGCTATTTTCTCCATTGTATTACCTGACCTCTTTGCCTTTTACATTACTTTGTACTGTAAAAACATTTGACCCTGTGTGTAATGGTTGCTGGGTCAGTGGTAAGAGCTATGGTTTTGAAGGTGACTAACAGTGGTTATAATAAATTATTCTAGCTTCAGAGGGCTACTCATTTCTTTGCATGTTTAGATGGAAAAGACCCAGTTTAAACAATTAGGGAAATGCCTTTGTAGCAAAGTACTCTGTGGAAGTGTTGCACAGTATGGTCCCCGTTGCATTTTCCTCTTCTTGGGGACCTGGGATTCAGTCATATCCTTGATTTTTAATGTCTAAACGTTGTCCCTTCCAACTGGTTCTCTTTTTTGCATATTTAAATGATTAGAATCAAAAAATTGCAAAGACTTTGTTGGCCCTCTTCTTTAATGGGCTCTATCTTGAGCACAGTGATTCAGTTGAAGAAGAGAGACCAAATTAAAAGCTACATCTCTAAATAAACAACAGGTGCTGGAGAGGATGTGCAGAAATAGGAACACTTTTACACTGTTGGTGGGACTGTAAACTAGTTCAACCATTGTGGAAGTCAGTGTGACGATTCCTCAGGGATCTACAACTAGAAATACTATTTGACCCAGCCATCCCATTACTGGGTATTTACCCAAAGGATTATAAATCATGCTGCTATAAAGACACATGCACACGTAAGTTTATTGCTGCACTATTCACAATAGCAAAGACTTGGAACCAACCCAAATGCCCAACAACGATAGACTGGATTAAGAATATGTGGCACATATACACAATGGAATACTGTGCAGCCATAAAAATTGATGAGTTCATGTCCTTTGTAGGGACATGGATAAAGCTGGAAACCATCATTCTCAGCAAACTATCGCAAGGACAAAAAACCAAACACCGCATGTTCTCACTCATAGGTGGGAATTGAACAATGAGAACACATGGACACAGGAAGGGGAACATAACACATCGGGGACTGTTTTGGGGTGGGAGGAGGGGGGAGGGATAGCATCAGGAGATATATCTAGTGTTAAATGATGAGTTAATGGGTGCAGCACACCAACATGGCACATGTATACATATGTAACTAACCTGCACATTGTGCACATGTACCCTAAAACTTAAAGTATAATAAAAAAATAAATAAAACGCCAGGGTAAATTTCTATTATTTTTGTGTTACCTTGGCATCTATTTTTAATCTTCTTTGAGCACACCAATTTTTTTCTTGAAAAAGCTTAAATTCTCTTTCTCTCTCTTTGCTTCGAGATGTAAATGTGCTACGTATTTTCTCTAAAACTCGGTAAAGTCTTCCTCAGATAAATGTTTACCACTTACAAGAAAGCTATTTGAATCCAACTATCCATTAAAATGGTGGGTTTTACTGATCTCATGCCTAAAGTCCTAAAATCAAAACTCTAAAATCTTTTTGTCTCTATCTTTATGTGAACATGTATGTTATATGTTTCATCACATATATGTATATGTCACACGTTTATATACTGTTGACACATAGTATCAAATGAATGTAAAAATAAATGAGTACTCACAAATTAAGTGAATAAGCCCAAATGCTTTTCTATACATGTGATTTTAGTAACCTTTGGTGAATATAGATAGTTTTAAAATTGTTGGTAAAATAAAGTAGAAATGTCTTCATAATTTAATTTATACGTTTTTGCCTAGGTCTGTTGGCAGGCAGGTTTATATTGTCTTTACTAGATGTTTTAAGGTCATCAAACAGTTGCTTCTGTATATATACATTTTCTTAATTTGTCTGTGAGCTTATGTCTTTATATTTGAACCTTTAAATTCTGAGTTCTAGATGAGTGACCATAGTAAGATCTGGGGACAAAACCCAACCCATCCTCCAGCTGTGCCTTTTGGCCATGCTGGGAGAGATGAGATTATCCAGGCATTTTCTTCATAGCTCTGTTCTTTGTCTTGGGCTTTGCATCTGGTGCATAGTTAGAATGGTTTACTCCCTAGTTTTTTTTCTACTGAAAAGAAGGCTGTATAAGTCTGTTTTTACATTGCTACGGACAAATACATGAACCTGAATAATTTATAAAGAAAAAGGGTTGAATGGTCTCATGATTCAGCAGGTTGTAGAGTAAGCATGATTCTGGCATCTGCTCAGCTTTTGAGGAGGCCTCAGAAAACTTACAATCATGGAGAAAACCAATGGTGGAGTAAGACATCATATATAATGGGAGCTGGAGGAAGAGAGCAAGGGTTGCACACTGGTAAACAACCAGATAAAACTCACTGTTGCTACAACAGTACCAAGGGGAATGGTGTTAAAATATGAGAAACCACCTCCATGATCCAATCACATCCAACAAGGCTCCACCTCCAACTTTGGAGATTACAATTTGACTTGAGATTTGGGTGGGGGTAAAGGTCCAAAAAAAATTATTCTCTCCATCGTCCCTCCCCAATCTCATGTCTTTCTCACATTTAACAATATAAAAAGTGGCTTCTCAACAGTCTCTAGAGTCTTTAACTCATTCCAGCATTAACTCAAAAGTCAAAATAGCAAGTTTCATCTGAGACAAGGCAAGTTCCTTTTACCTATGAGCCTGTAAATTCAAAAACAAGTTAGTTACTTTCAAGACACAATGGAGGTATAGGCATTGGGTAAATACTCCCATTCCAAAGGGAAGAAATAGGCCAAAGGAAATAGGATACAGTCCCCATGAAAGTCTGAAACCTTGCAGCACAGTCTTTAAAACATAAAGCTCCAAAATAATCTCCTTTGACCCCATATCTCCTATTTGGGGCACAGTGATGCAAGGCTTAGGCTTTGAAGGTTCTGGGCATCACAAGAACTTTCCAAGAGAGTCACAAAAGAATTTGTAGTGTGGCTTTTGATGCTAAACAGCATATTAGGCCGAGTAAGTCACTGAAGAGAAAAAAGTCAGAGGAGAAGTTGCATGAGGGTGACAGAAATGGAATGGTGAAAGGAAAGGTCTGATAAAAATGTTTACTGGCTGGGCATGGTGGCTCATGCCTGTAATCTCAGCACTTTGGGAGGCTGAGGTGGGCGGATCACAAGGTCAGGAGTTTGAGACCACCCTGACCAACATGGTGAAACCCCATCTCTACAAAAAATACAAAAATTAGCTGGGCGTGGTGGCACGCACCTGTAATCCCAGCTACTCAGGAGGCTGAAGGCAGGAGAATCACTTGAACTTGGGATGCATAGGTCGCAGTGAGCTGAGATCATGGCATTGCACTCCAGCCTGGGTGACAGAGCGAGACTCCATCTCAAAAAAAAAAAAAATTTCACCCAAGGGCTCATCTGGTACCTTGCTCTGTGACTAATATCTTACACATTTTGATTTACTCTTCCACTTTCATTTTCTGATGTGTGAAGGGTCACCCTTCTGCTGAAGATGAGAAAAGAGGCTGAGGGAGCTCAAATGAGTGGTCTAGAGTCATCCAGCTACTTCATAGAGTTTGTGCGTTTCACCTTGATGTTGGTGCACAGACAGAAAAGTGAGACACAGAAGGAAGACAAAGCAAGTTTTTGTTGTGGTTGACATTTATGAAAGTTACCTCTGTTGGCAGAATAACGGACTCCTAAAATGTTTGGACCCTAGCTCCAGAACCTGTGCATTTACTTTTCTTGGTAAAAACACTGTGCAGGGGTGATAAAATCTTAAGAAGTGGGTGTTATTCTAGATAATCTGGGTGGGCCCATTGTAATCAGAAGTGTCCTTGTAAGTGACAAAGAAAAGCAAGGGCATCAGTGTGAGAATGATGAGCCTGTGAAACTCCACTGGCCAATGCTGGGTGTGAGCATGCATCAAAAGACAAAATTACAACTAATGTAGTTAAAGATTTTATTTTTCATTTATTATTTAAGGCAGCTCTCACTCTACAAATATAGTGACAGCCCTCACTCGGCTATACAATAACAAAACAGTGGGTTTTGTCAAGTGGGAACCAGTAAACAAAGCCATATAAATAAATAAGTTGGCTAACATTAGGGTACTTCAGGTCGCTTTTCTGTCAAAGTAAAGCAGAGGAAACTTTTATTATGCTGTCTCAGGTAGAGTGGAATCTCCTGTTTTCAACAAAAAACGAAAGTCTGTTCTGTTATCTCTTTGCTTCATTAAAATTTCACTTGTAGATTGTAGCATTTAGCATGAGTGATTCTATTTTGGAGTTTCTAGGCTCTCACTTAGGTGAGAGTGTGACCAAAATTTAAAGCATTGGCATTCATCTCAGTAACCATCATATTGGGCTTCCATCATTTATAGGTTTATGATGTCTTCCTGATCAAACATTTCTTTGAGTTTTTGTCATTTCAGCCAAAGAGAGACCCTTTGGTATTTGTTGATGGCTGCACACAAAACTTTTTAAAAACTTTTGTAGAATTCACCACACCAAATTGTAGAATTTTAAAACCTGTAGAATTTATCACACCAGAGAGGCTACTAGTATGACTATTAGGAGGATAATACCAAAAGTTTGGAGTATGCACTTTAGGCAAGATGCAAACTAACTAAAATAGAATAGATCAAAGCATGAGCCAGAAGAGTCTAACAATTTTAACCAAGTAGTATGTTTGGTAACTTTTGTGATTGAGTCGTTATGATACTCGATATATTTGTTTATGTGCAACAATCAGTGTCAGAAACTGCACAGGCTCCTTCCTGTTCAGCTGGTAGGGAACAATTTTATTATGTAGCATTCGATGGCTCATTAAATTAAAACAAGGAGTGTGAACAAGTGAGTCTTACACCGACACATCTTATAAGCACATTGGCCTAGTCTTTCTTCTTTTTTTCAAAAGTAAATGGTAAACATTTGATGCACATTGTTTGCCTCTGGCTTCTTCATTTAACAATACATCTTGCAGGTCATTCCACATCAGGATATAAAAATCTCTTAGTCTTTTAACAGCTGTATACTTGTCTTAGTCCATTTTATGTTGCTATAGCAAAATACCTGAGACTGGGTAGCTCATAAAGAAAACAGGTTTATATGGCTTATGATTCTGGTGGCTGTAAAGTTCAAAATTGGGCATCTGCCTCTGGTGAGAGCCTCAGGCTCATTAGCAGCATCTTTAATGCAACATTTTGTTCAAATGTATAGTGGTCCCTTTTAGACTTTAGACCTTCAGACTCATCTGTTCTCACTCCCTGTTTAATTTAACCCAGCCATGGGATGCTAGTTAATAGAATTGGTCACTACTAGCTGCACAGGAAGGAGTCTGTGCAGTTTCTGACACTTCTTGTCTTACATGGATAAATACGTCAGATATTATAGAGACTGAGTTGCAAAAATTAACAAATGTGCTGCTTGGTTAAAATGGCTAGGCTCTTCTGGCTCACTCTTTGATGTATTCTATTTTAGTTGGTTTCATCTTCCCTAAGGTGCATACTCCAAACTCTTGGTATTATCTTCCTGATAGTCATATTAGTAGTCTTCTGGTGTGTTGTATTCTGTTGTATTCTCCAAAAGTTTTTAAATGTTTGCATGCAGCCATCCATCCAATATCAAATAGTGTCTCCTTGGCTGGAGTTACAAAAACACAAAGAAATGTGTGATCAGGAGGACATTATAACTTATGAATGATGGAAGCTTGAAATGATGGTGATGGAAAGTTATGCTAATGTCTTAAGTTCTGGGCCCTTAGTGAGAGCCTAGAGACTCCAAACCCGAGCCACTCATGCTAAATGCTACATACTCCAACTGAAAGTTTAAGGAAGCAGATAGATTCCAAAACAGACCAATTTTTTTTTTTCTGAGAACAGGAGATTCCAGTCTACCTGAGTCAGCATAATAAGGAAGTCACCTCTGCTTTAACCGTTACAAAAAAGTGACCTGAAGTACACTGATGTTAACCAATCCATTTCTATGGCTCTGTTTACTGATTTTCATTTGACAAAATCCAAGTTGTGTTATTGTATCACCCAGGGGAAGCTATCACTGTATTTATAGAATGATTTCTGCCCCAAATCATGAATCACAATTAAAAGCCAATTAGATCTTTCCAGGTGTTGTGGCTTATGCCTGTAATCCCAGCACTTTGGGAAGCCAAAGCAGGCAGATCACAAGATCAGGAGATCGAGACCATCCTGGCTAACATGGGGTATTTTTTGTACTAAGAATATAAAAACAACAACAAAAAATTAGCTGGGCATGGTGGCAGGCACCTGTAGTCCCAGCTACTCAGGAGACTAAGACAGGAGAATGGCGTGAACCCAGGAGGCGGAGCTTGCAGTGAGCTGAGATGGCACCACTGCACTCCAGCCTGGGCAACAAAGCGAGACTCCATCTCAAAAAAAAAAAAAATGCCATAACTATAACTAATTTCGTTATAGATCTATAGTAATTTTGTCTTTTGATGCACGTTCACAGCCAGTGATGGCCAGTGGTGTCTCTCAGGCTGCATCATTCTGACCCTGACCCTCCTGCCTTCCTCTTTCACTTACCAGTACCCTTATGATACACTGGGCCCACTGAGATAATCCAGAATAACCTTCCCATCTCAAGATTTTTAACCTCATCACATCTTTGAAGTCTTTTCGCTGAATATAGTAACATGCACTGGTTCCAAGAATCAGGATGTGGACATTTTTAGGAGGCCATGATTCTGTGTAACACACGTACCCCTCATGAACATCAACCACAACAAAAATTAGCTTTGCCTTCCTTCTGTGTCTCACTTTTCTGACTGTGCATAAACATTAAGATGAAACACAGTAGTTCTGCTATGAACTGGCTGTATGACCAAGGACCACTGACTTAAATTCCCTCAACTTCTTCTCATCTGCAGTACAAGGTGACTCTTTTTTCTTTCCACTTTTTAAATTTTCTTTTTTTTTTTAATTATTATGCATTAAGTTCTGGGATACATGTGCAGAAGGTGCAGGTTTGTTACATAGGTATACATGTACCATGGTGGCTTGCTGCACCCATCAACCCATCACCTACATTAGGTATTTCTCCTAATGCTATCCCTCCCCTAGCCCCCAACCCTCCAACAGGCCCCAGTGTGTGATGTTCCCCTCCCTGTGTCCATATGTTCTCATTGTTCAACTCCCACTTATGAGTTATAACATGTGGTGTTTGGTTTTCTGTTCCTGTGTTAGTTTGCTGAGAATAATGGTTTGAGGCTTCATCCATGTCCCTGCAAAGGACATGAACTCATCCTTTTTTATGGCTGTGTTGTATTCCATGGTATATATGTGCCACATCTTCTTTATCCTGTCAATCATTGATAGGCATTTGGGTTGGTTCCAAGTCTTTGCTATTGTAAGTTGTGCTGCAGTAAACATACATGTGCATGTGTCTTTATGGTAGAATAATTTATAATCCTTTGAGTATATACCCAGTAATGGGATTACTGGGTCAAATGGTATTTCTTGTTCTAGATCCTTGAGGAATTGCCACACTGTCTTCCACAATGGTTGAACTAATTTACTGTCCCACCAACAGTGTAAATGTGTTCTTATTTCTCCACATCCTCTCCAGCATCTGTTGTTTCCTGACTTTTTAATGATTGCCATCCTAACTGGCATGAGATTGTATCTCATTGTGATTTTGATTTGCATTTCTCTAATGACCAGTGATGATGAGTTGTTTTCCATATGTTTGTTGGTCAATAAATGTCTTCTTTTGAGAAGTGCCTGTTCATATCCTTCTCCCAGTTTTTGAGGGGGATGTTTGTTTTTTTCTTGTGAATTTGTTTAAGTTCCTTGTAGATTCTGGATATTAGCCCTTTGTCAGATAGATTGATTGTAAAATTTTTCTCCTGTTCTGTAGGTTACCTGTTCACTCTGATGATAGTTTCTTTTGCTGTGCAGAAGCTCTTTAGTTTAATTGGATCCCATTTGTCAATTTTGGCTTTTGTTGCCGTTGCTTTTGGTGTTTTAGTCATGAAGTGTTTGCCCACACCTATATCCTGAATGGTATTGCCTTGGTTTTCTTCTTGGGTTTTGATGGTTTTAGGCCTTATGTTTAACTCTTTAATCCATCCTGAGTTAATTTTTGTATAACATGTAAGGAAGGGGTCCAGTTTCAGTTTTGTGCATATGGCTAGCCAGTTTTCCCAATACCATTTATTAAATAGGGAATCCTTTCCCTATTACTTCTTTTTGTCAGGTTTGTCATGGTTGTAGTTGTGTGGTGCTACTTCTGAGGCCTCTGTTCTGTTCCATTGGTCTATATATCTGTTTTGGTACCAGTACAATGTTTTTTTGTTTACTGTAGCCTTGGAGTATAGTTTGAAGTCAGGTAGCATGATGCCTCCAGCTTTGTTCTTTTTGCTTATGATTGTCTTGGCTATACGGGCTCTTTTTTGGTTCCATATGAAATTTAAAGTAGTTTTTACTGAGAAGAAAGTCAATGGTAGCTTGATGGGGATAGCATTGAATCTATACATTACTTTGGGCAGTATGGCCGTTTTCACGATATTGATTCTTCCTATCCATGAGTATGAAATGTTTTTCCATTTGTTTGTGTCTTCTCTTATTTCCTTGAGCAGTGGTTTGTAGTTCTCTTTGAAGAGGTCCTTCAGATCCCTTTCAGTTGGATTCCTAGGTATTTTATTCACTTTGTAGCAATTGTGAATGGGAATTCTCTCATGATTTGGCTCTCTGTTTGTCTGTTATTGGGGTATAGGAATGCAAGTGATTGTTTCATATTGATTTTGTATCCTGAGACTTTGCTGAAGTTGGTTATCAGCTTAAGGAGATTTGGGGCTGAGACATGGGGTTTTCTAAATATACAATCATGCCATTTACAGAGACAATTTGACTTCCTCTTTTCCTGTATAAATACCCTTTATTTCTTTTTCTTGCCTGATTGCTCTGGCCAGAACTTCCAATACTATGTGGAATAGGAGTGATGAGAGACGGCATCCTTGTCTTATGCTGGTTTTCAAAAGGAATGCTTCCAGCTTTTGCCCATTCAGTATGATATTGGCTGTGGGTTTGTCATAAATAGCCCTTATTATCTTGAGACACATTCCATCAACACCTAGTTTATGGAGAGTTTTTAGCATGAAGGGGTGTTGAATTTTATCAAAAGCCTTTTCTGTATCTATTGAGATAATCACATGGTTTTTGTCATTGGTTTTGTATACATAATGCATTACATTTATTGATTTGTATAAGTTGAACCAGCCTTGCATCCCAGGGATAAAGCAGACTTGATCGTGGTAGGTAAGCTTTTTGATGTGCTGCTGGATTCGGTTTGGCAATATTTTATTGAGGATTTTTGCATCGATGTTCATCAGGGATATTGGCCTGAAATTTTCTTTTTTGGTTGTGTCTCTGCCAGGTTTTGGTATCAGGATGATGTTGACCTCATAAAATGAGTTAGGGAGGAGTCCCTATTTTTCTATTGTTTGGAATAGCTTCAGAAGGAATGGTACCATCTCCTGTTTGCACCTCTGGTAGAATTCGGCTGTGAATCCGTCTGGTTCTGGGCTTTTTTTTGGTTGGTAGGCTATTAATTACTGCCTCAATTTCAAAACTTGTTATTGGTCTCTTCAGGGATTCGCCTTCTGCTTGGTTTAGACTTGGGAGGGTGTATGTGTGCAGGAATTTATCAATTTCTTCTAGTACCTCTTTAAACTAAAAACACATTCAACTTTTTATAAAATGCTTTGCATATAGGGTTGTTTTTTCTATATCTGTTTTAATCACATACCGTAATTACATAATAAGCTCCTAGTAACCCTTTGATATGGTTTGGATCTGTGTCCCTGCCCAAATGTCATATCCAATTGTAATCTCCAATGTTGGAGGTGGGGCCTGGTGAGAGGCGATTGAAATATGGGGGAGGTCTGTCATGATATAACATCATTGCCCTTGGTGTTGCCATAATGATTGAGAATTCTTGTGAGATCTGATTGTTTAACCATGTGTAGCACCTCCCTCTTGCTCTCCTCTTCCTGCTTCCTTGCTCCCTCTTTGCCTTCCTCCATTGTAAGTTTTCTGAGGCCTCCCCAGAAGCAGAGCAGGAGCCAGAATTATGCTTCCTGTACAGCCTGCCTAACCATGGGTGGTGAATTCAACCTCTTTTCTTTTTCTTTCTTTCTTTCTTTTCTTTTTTTTTTTTTTTTTTTGAGACGGAGTCTTGCTCTGTCACCCAGGCTAGAGTGCAGTGGTGCAATCTCGGCTCACTGCAAGCTCCGCCTCCCGGGTCCACACCATTCTCCTTCCTCAGCCTCCCGAGTAATTGGGACTACAGATGCCCACCACCATGCCCAGCTAATTTTCTGTATTTTTAGTAGAGACGGGGTTTCACCGTGGTAGCCACGATGGTCTTGATCTCCTGACCTCGGGATCCATCCTTCTCGGTCTCCCAAAGTGCTGAGATTACAGTCGTGAACCACGGCACCCAGCCTCAACCTCCTTTCATTATAAATTACGCAGTCTCAGATATTTCTTGGTAGCAACATGGGAACAGACTAATACACCCTTATATTCAGTAGAACAAACTAGAAGGTAAGCAGTTCTAACTATGTACCTGATGTGAAGCTCAGGACAAAGAACAGAGCTACGGAGATAATGCCTGGAATCTCTCCCAGCATGGGCAAGAGGCACAGCTGGGACATCGACTGGCTGTTTTTCCCAGGCTTTGCTATGGTTACATCTCTTGAACTCAGAATCGAAGAGCTCAAATCTAAAGACATAACCCTACAGACAAATTAAGGAAATGTATATATGCAGAGCAGCTGTTTAATGACCTTAAAACATCTAGTAGACATTATAAACCTGTCTGCCAAAAGACCCAGGCACAAATATCTAAATTAAATTCTGAACATATTTCTACTTTATTTTACCAATAATTTAAAAACTATCTTTATTTAAAGATTACTAAAATTGCATGAACTGAAAAGCATTTGTGTTTATTTACTTTATGATTACTCATTTGTCTTTACATTAAATTGATACCAAGTGTAAACTATATACAAACATATGGATAGACATATACATATATGTAATTTAATATATTGCATATACATCTACCCATAAAGATAAAGGGTGACAAAAAGACTTTAGAGTTTTAATTTTAGGACTTTAAGGATTGGATGGGTAAAACTCGCTATTTTAAAAGGACAGTTGGATTCAAATTGTGACTTTGTAAATGAAAGAGGTAACATTTTTCTGAAGAAGCCCTTACTGAGTTTTAGAAAAACTGGGTAGCAAATTTACATCTCAAAACACAAAAGGGGATAAAATTTAAGCTTTTACAAGAAGGACTTTGAATGTGTTCAAGAAAGGTTAAAAATAAATGCTACGGTAACACAAATATGATAGAAATTTACCACAAGATTTTATAAGAAAACTAATTTTAATAGGTAGCTTTAATTTGGTCTCTGTTTACCAACTGGACCACTGAGCTCAGGACAGAGCCCATTAAAGAA
This sequence comes from Nomascus leucogenys, assembly GCF_006542625.1. Taxonomy (NCBI): domain Eukaryota; kingdom Metazoa; phylum Chordata; class Mammalia; order Primates; family Hylobatidae; genus Nomascus; species Nomascus leucogenys. The sequence goes on along the minus strand of NW_022095939.1, from coordinate 36,464 downwards.
GAGGGTTGACAAAGTCTTTGCAATTTTTGATCCTAATAATTTAAATATATGAAAAGAAGCACAGTTGGAAGGGAGAGGACCTAGACCTTTAAAAATGAAGGATTTCGCCGAATTCCAGGTCCCCAAGAAGAGTAAAATGCCATGGGAACCATAATGTGCAACACTTCCACAGTTTACTTTGCTACAAAGGCATTTTTCTCATTGTTTAAACTGTGTCTTTCTTATCTAAACATGCAAAGATATAAGTAGTCTTCTGAAGTAGTAATCATTTATTCTAACCACTGTTAGTCACCTCCAAAACCATAGATTTACCACTGACCCAGCAGCCAGCACACACACAAGATGAAGTATTTGTACGGTACAAAGTAATCTCTGATGAACCTAAAAGCCAGAGGTCAGGTAACACAGCAGAAAACAGAGCAGGGTTTTAGACCGGAAAGGAATCCATTCACTCACAACTCTTGGGGTTCCATGTGGAAAAACACAGAATCTTCCCAAATAGAAAAGTCTGTGGCATCTTTCCTGTTTTTCCTAAGTGGTCCCAGGCTGTTCAGAATTCTTCAGGTCCCCTCATGTGGCATCAAGGGCAGCAAGAGGGAGGTAAAGAGAGGAATGAATAAAAGAACAATTGTTAAGAAAAGAACACAGAGACTAAGCACGTGATTCATAATGATTCCAGTCACCGGAAAAAAAAAATTCAAGAAACAAATAAGAAAAGCAGAAAAGTGAAGCAGCATCATTGTCTGGGGTAAATACCAAAGGTTTATTGTCTCATGTCTACAGAAAACTAGGTTTAGAGTGAAACTTTAATAAGTGAAAGAAAGAGAAGAGCTCTCTGCAGCAGAGAGGGGTCCTGGAGAAATGGGTTGCTGCTTCTGTGGTGAAAAGCAGCAGGTTTTACAGATGAGATTGAGGAGGTGGTATCTGATTTACAAAGGGCATGAGATATTCGTCAGACCAAGTGTTCCATTTGCATAAGGTGCAAAAAACTGGTTAGGGCTAAGTGTGCCATTTGCATAGGGTGTGAAAATCTGGCTGCCCCCACCCTAAATTTTAATTATGCAGATGGGTTTTCTACCTGACTGGCACCATGTTGCCAGTTTCTTTACTGTACATGTGGTGAGAAAGAAAAGGAAAGATGGAGCCTCCATGTAGAACATGTGTGCCCCCCACCTGCCGGCAGCTCCTTTCTGTTGGCACAGCTGCTGGCATTCACCTGTGCAAGATTGCAGCTTGCTTACCTATTTCTGCAGTTCGATTTTTCAGGCTGCTCTTTGTTAGAAAAGAAATGATTTGGGGGCTGCTTTTTTATTAAAAGGGAAATTTCACCAAGGACTCTGTTGCTTTTACTGTCTGCCTAAATAACTTCTTTGTATCTCCTGTATCATATTTCCCCCCTTAGGAGTAGTAACTCTAACTGCTGTTAAGGAGTGTTGGACAATGACTCTTTCTGGCTACTTCCTGCTGAAAAGGGGTGTAGTGTGGGAAACAACAGTTAAGTCTCCTCCTGAGGTCAATCTAAATGTCCTCAGAAGAGATCTATGGGGGTCTATGGGGGTCTATGTTCAGCTGTGCATGTATTGTCTTGATAAACATCTTAAACAAGAGAAAACAGGGTTTGAGAGCAGAGAACTGGTCTGACCTCAAATTTACGAGGGTGGATTTTTTTTTTTTTTTTTTTTTTTTTTTGAGACGGGTCTGTCGCCCAGGTGGAGTGGCGCAGTCTCGGCTCACTGCAAGCTCCGCCTCCCGGTTCACGCCTTCTCCTGCCTCCCTCTCCGAGTAGCTAACTACAGGCGCCCCCACCCCGGCTGTTTTGTATTTTAGTAGAGACGGGTTTCACTGTGGTCTCGATCTCCTGACTCGTGATCCCCGCCTCCCAAAGTCTATTACAGCTGAGCCCGCGCCGGGGGTGGATTTTTTTTCTCCACCCTAATAAGCCTGAGGTTACAGCAGGATACTAGGGCATATTTTAGTCCTTATCTCAACCACGTAAGACAGACACTCCCAGAGCGGCTGTTTATGGACACCCCCCCCACCAAGGAATGCAATTCTTTTCCCAGTGTATTAATATTAATATTCCTTGCAAGGAAAAGAATTTAGCTATATCTTCCCTACTTGCACATCCATTTATAGGCTCTCTGCAAGAAGAAAAACATGGATCTTTTTGCCTACCCCGCAGGCAGTCAGACCTTATGGTTGTCTTCCCATGTTCTCTAAAATCACTGTTATTCTGTTCTTTTTCAAGGTGCACTGATTTCATATTGTTCAAACACACATGTTTTATAATCAATTTGTGCAGTTAGATACAATTATCACAGGGTCCTGAGGCAAGCTACATCCTCAGCTTATGAAGATAACAGGATTAAGAGACTAAAGTAAGACAGGTGTAAGAAATTATGAAAGTATTACTTGGGAAGTGTTAAATGACCATGAAATCTTCACAATTTATGTTCTTCTGCCATGGCTCCAGCTCGTCCCTCCATTCAGGGTCCCTGACTTCCTGCAACAAGCATGGAGAACTAAGAAAGCATACTTGGAGTCAGTGTAAAGGTTAGCTACATTTCCCTTCCTTAATTCAAGTGTTCTTTTAAGAGCTATCAGTTCAGCTAGTTGAGCATGTGTGCCTGGAGAGAGGGGCCCACTTTCAGTAACATCATTCAGAGTGACTATGACATATCCAGCCTTTTGGACTCTGCTTTCCAAAGAAACTTCCATCCATGAAGAGGCTGCAGTTTGGATTTTCTAGAGGAGGTTCCCTGAGATCCTCCCTGGCTATGCAGATCTGTACCACAACTTCTTCATAGTCATGTTCAGGTTCCTCAGGGTAGAAAGTGGTTAGGTTTAGGTGAGAACAAGTTTTCAATTGGATTGTAGACCCTTCTAACAGCAGAACATAATATTTAAGGAGCCAGCTGTCTGTTAGCTAAAGGCTTCCCCTAGAAGACAGCAATCTTGCTACATTACGTGGGGTATAAACAGTAAAGCCATTTCCAAGGGTTAATTTGGTGGCCTTCAATACCAGTAGGGCCATTGTGGCAACTGCTCAGAGGCATGCTGGCCATCCTTTAGCCATCAGATCAAGTTCCTTCCTCAGGTAGCCCACTGGCTGTTGAGTTGGTCCTCGGGCTTCAGTTAAAACTCCCAGGGCTGTTCCCTGCATTTCTGATACATAAAGATTGGAGGCCCTCCCTATGGGAAAGCTGAGGGATGGTGCCTTAAGTAAGGCTTGTTTTAGCTGGTTGAAGGCCTTTTGAGCCTCAGTTTTCCAGGTTAGAAAATGAGTTTTAGCCACTTGAGTTTCCTTTATGAGGTGATATACGGGATGTTGTATCTCACCATACCCAGGTATCCATAGTCTGCAAAATCCTGTAATGCCCAAAAATCCTTAGCTGCTTGAGGGTTTTATGGAGGGGGAAAAAGGAAATGGACTTAATCCTTTCTTCCCCTGATGCTCTGGTCCCTTCAGACAATATTAAGCCTAGGTACTTCACTGAGATTTGGCAAAGCTGGGCCTTAGATTTTGAAACTTCTGTCTGCTAAGAAATTAAGAAGAGTTTTCAGTGCTTCCTGAGAAGCTTCCTCAGTTGCAGCACAGAGCAGCATGTCACTCATATATTGCAAGACCCTGACCTGAGGATGGGAAAACTCAGAGAGACCCTTTGACAGTGCCTGTCAAAAGGAGTGAGGACTGTCTCAAAATCCCTGAGGCAGCATCATCCATGTTAACTGGGTGGTCTGGCCAGAGGGATCTTCAAAGGCAAACAAGTATTGAGAGTGAGGATGTAATGGTATACAGAAAAAGCCATCCTTTATATCTAGAATTGTGAACAATTTAGTTCCCTCAGGTATTTGAGTTAGCAAGATATAGGGATTAGGGACCACAGGATGAATTGGGACTGTGGCCTTATTAATGAGGCAGAGGTCCTGAACTAGCGTCCATGCCCCATTGAGTTTTTACACTCCTAATATTGGGGTGTTGCAGGGGCTGTTACAGGGTTTGAGGAGGACTCAACCTATTCTTCCTTGAACTGCCCATGCTTCTGGATTAATATTAGCTTCCACTGTGGGAGACAAAGTGTTTTTCCTGGGGCTACAAGGATCTTGGCCCCCCGTGTGATTAAAAATATTTCTACCTAATAAAGGAGTGAGACTTTCAGACAAACTTAAGAAGGCATGTATAAATAAAATGTCTCCCACTCTACCACTAAGGGGTTGAGAAGGATATCGGGTTAGAACCTTTCCTGAGATGTCTATCACAGTCATGCTACAGGAAGAGGGGAGGCCTGGATTAGAGAGAAGAGAGAGGCTGGCTCCAGTGCCCAGAAGGAGGTCCACCCTTCTTCTTTTAATTTCCAGTATCACCTCGGGTTCCTGTGCAGTAATGGCAGCTTAAGTTGCTGGAGCCAGGGGTTTGAATCCTGGGACCCATCAGTCCCATTGGACCATCTGTGAAACTGATCCTGATCTCAGTGACCTCCATCTCCAGGGGCAGTCTGATGGAATAGGCGCTGTCCAGGTTGCTGCCCTCTCCTGAAGCTTGATAATGAGGAGCCCTGATGGGTCACTGTGGAGGAGGCTGTGGGAAAAAGCTGTATCTCAGGGTGGCCTGGATCACAAGGTGGGAGCACTTTTGACTTGGCTGGACCTGTGAATTACAGGAATTCTGCTCCATGTCAGCAACCAGCTCCCTCAACTTTGTGTTCCTCTTTGTAGCCGATTCTCTTGCCTGAATCCTGAGCCTATTCTGGAGTCCTCCTCACAATACCTGATGGTCAGGACTCTGTGTGGAGACCTATTGAAGGGTCTTGTGTGCTCACACAGAGTGTCCAGGGTACAGGCTTCATGACCTCCCCTGTCCCAACACCACAACAAGATCTGGATAGTGGGCCGGGACAGATAAATTCAGAATCCCCAGCATGGGTGTGTGTCCTGGCAGTGCTGAGGTCTATGCCCCAGATTAACCTTCAGTCTCTTTGCAAATACATTTATGTTTTGCATGTGTTGTTGGCTGGTCAGTCTCATGTCTCTAAATTCTTGTATCGCCCTGTGGATAAGGTAATAAAGAGTCTGCATATAAGTGTATAAAAGCTATCTGATCAGGGTGGGTGTGTTTTACATAGTGGAGTTGTTTTTCACCAAAGACGTTTCAAAAGGCTATGATAGAATGTATATATAGAAACACATGCATATTTATATGTGTTAGATGTTAATATATATTTATATAAATATACGTATATTTACAAAAATGTAAATATACGTATATTTATAGAAATGTAAATATACGTATATGTATAGAAATGTAAATATACGTATATGTATAGAAATGTAAATATACGTATATGTATAGAAATGTAAATATACGTATATGTATAGAAATGTAAATATACGTATGTATATAAAAATGTATTTACATTTTTATATACATACGTATATTTACATTTCTATACATATACGTATATTTACATATTTACGTATATGTATAGAAATATACTTATACTTATATTCATAGAAATATAAATATACGTATATGTATAGAAATATACGTATATGTATACAAATATACATATACGTATATGTATAGAAATATAAATATATATTAAATTTATATATAATGTGCCATTTTAACCACTTTAAAATGTGCAATCAAATAAAATTAACCACACACAGAGTGTTACATTACCATCACCACTGTTTTTCCTAGAAAACTTTTATCATTTTAAACTCAAGGTTTATATCTTTTAAACAATAACTTCCTGTTTTTTCCACCCTAGACCTTGATAATCTCTAGTCCACTCTCTGACTCTATGAATTTGCCTATTCTTGATGTTTCATATACATTTAATCATACACATTTGTCATTTTGCTTCTCGCGTATTTCACTTACCATAATGTTTTCAGGTCTATGAATATTCCAGTGTGTGTCAGAGTTTTGTTCCTCTTTATGGCAATTAACATTCTGTTGTATGTGTCACCACATTTGTTTATTCATGTGTTGATGAACACTTGGATTGTTTTCATATTTGATCTTTTGTGAATAATGCTGCAATCAACTTTCCCATGTGAGTACCTGTTTGAGCCCCTGGATTCAATTCTTTGGGTATATACCTAGGAATGGATGTTGTTTCATGTGAGAATTCTATGATTAGCTTCTTGAGGAACAGCACAACAGTTTCTCCTAGTGGCTGTACTTTTTATAATCTCACCAGCAATGTATGAGGATTCTAAATTCTACATAAGGCTTTCACTTGTTATTTAACATTTTAAAAGAATGGTAGCCATATTTGTAGGTGTAATGTGGTATCCCATTGTGGCTTTGACTTTGTATTTTCCTAATGACTAATGATGTTGAGTTTCTTTTCATGTCCCTCTTGATGACTTGCACATCTTCTTTGAAGAAATATCTATTTGAGTCCTTTGCCTATTTATATAAATTGGGTGCTTTGTATTTTTGCTATTGAGTTGTAGCATTTCTTTATATATTCTGGGCTTGAAACCATTGTCTATGTGATTTGCAAATATTATGTGTCATTCTGTGTTTGGTCTTTTTATTTTCTTGATAATATCCTTTGATGCACAAAAGGCTTGCATCTTTAGCCCAATTTATCTATTTTTCCTTTTTCTTTTTCATGCTTTTGGGTCATATCTGAGAATCCATTGCCCATTTGAGGTCATTAAGTTTTACCCCCTGTGTCTTTTTCTAAGATGTTTTTATGGTTATAGATCTTATAATTAACTCACTGTTCCATTTTTAGATAATTGTTTGATATGGTTGGAAGTCTAGTTCTCTAAGTTTGTTGTTTTGCATGTGGTTATCTAGTTGTTCCTGCACCATTATTTGAAAGGATGATTGTTCCTCCATTGAATAATCTTGACACCCTTGTGCAAGAGCAGTTGTCTGTAAGGGTGAGGGTTTCTTTCTGGACTCTCAATTCTATCCCTTTGGTCTCTATTTGTATTCTTATGCCAGCAGCTTCTGTTTTTAATAGTTGTAATGTTTTGTGAGATTTCAAATAAGAAAGTTTCTGCAATTTATTTTGGCAAAATTGTTTTAGCTATTTCAAGGGTACTGTTTTGAAAAGCAAGGAGGCCAATGTTTTGCAATTGGGAAAGCCTTTTATGCCTGCTTTTGGAGGGAAATTTTGCTGTCTAGGGATCTTTTCAGGAACTTTATCAAAGTAGGTAAATTATCAACACTTCTTTTGCTGAGGTACTGTGTTAAAATGTGTAAGGCCTCCCGTTGAGGAATCGGGAGACTGTGGAAGCACTGCCCATGTGGTGAAGGACAGTGAGCTCCATAATGAGGGGCACACAAGACATTGCTTTGGGACACAATGTTGTCAGGGGAGCTGTGTGCATCTCTACGTCTTTTTTTTTTTTTGTACAACTTGCATCTCTGCTGGACATGCTAGATATTGAAATCTTTGTTCATTCTCTTGAAACTGGGTTGGCTGACCTGTCAGCTGGAGCTGGAGGACATGCCTGCAGGGGAGTGACCCCCATGGGAAAGAGCAGGGCTCAGCAGAGTGAAAGCAGCTGGGACCCAGAGAAGCCAGGGAGGTCTGACTCTTAGAAGTCAAAGACCAGCAGGTGGGTGTCCTCAGGGGCAAATGGACTGCACTGGTACCCATTGTAGTGGACTGGAAAAAGGTAAGAGGCTTTGGGTATCCTATTTTCTCTCTCAGCTCTTCAGCAGGAGATTCGGGCCCTGGTCTGGTACTGTCCTGCAGCAGGGGCAGGGTAGACAGGAATGGCTGCATATCAGGCCTAAGTCCATGTCATCCTCTCAGGCATTGCCACTGAAGATGGAGAATTTTGTTCCGAAGCCCAGCCTGGGCACATGGGAGGAACCACCTTGTTAAAATTAATTTAAGAAAACAGTATGCATGCTTTATTCTTCTAAAATAGTTATTAATGTCATGTTTTACAATGTATCTCTTAAAGGAATGGTGAGAATCATCTACATAATGTATGTTTTAAGTGGTCTTTTCTATAATTGCAGCTTTCATATGTTCTTATAGAAACCATTTTGTTTGGGAACACACAGGCAGCATGTCTGTGTTCATTTCTACTGGGAAACATTTATGCAGGGTGGAGAGAGTCACATTCCCTAAAGAGAGATGGAAAGCATCTGACTACCAGAAAAAGTGTCCAAATGCTGCTGGTAATGATCATGGGTCTTCAGGTGGAGGTCAGTTTAAGGAGGTGTCAAGGAAAGTAATTTAGAGAGCCTCTTTTTTTTTTTTTTTTTAAATCATAGGCAGAAGCCACCACCTGGACCCACCACATGTTGGAATGGAGGAGGAACAGAAATAGAGTTCCGTAAATTAAGAATGAAATCCAAGAGTGGGCAGGAGGTGTGAGAGGTCGACGAGTGTGAGAGGTGGATGGGTGAATGGTGAGAATGTTCAAAACATCTTCTTTCTCCGTAATAAGAGAGCATTTAGGCCCCTGAGTCATACAGTGTCCAGGACAGGTGTATCAGGATGTTTTCAGCTCTCCTGGCCAAAAGTGAGACTCCAGCAGTGTCCAGTTACTTGGTCCATTTTGGGATTTTTTCATATTTTAAAAATGATCCAACAGTATACAATTTTGAAAATATACAAAAATCCCTGTGCTACCATTCATAGATAGCTAAGATGGCCCTAAGATGGTGAGAGAATCAGAAAGGGGTTTGAGTTTACGTTGTGTATTTTTTTTCTCCCAATAGCTACAGAATTCCCAACATCCCCCATTTTAATGTAACCCAGTGGGTGTCATTCCCATTCGCAGTTACAGACATTTCCAGTTCATGGTTACAGACTCTTGGAAAACTCATACCCTTTCTGCTGTGAGGTACACGCAGCCATGTGGCATCACATCTAAACATGCCTTCTGGGACATCAAATTGCTGATTAAGTAAAAGTCATATCAGTAGATATTGAAGACCACAATTTTACCCCTCTCACACTTGTAATTCTTCTACCAAGAGGTAATGGATTTTAGTGGTGATTTGCTTTTATAGATTAGTGTAGATTAATGCTTCTGCCAGGGGCAATTTTTTCATTCGGAAAAGCATTTGGCAAAGTCTGGAGACATTGCTGGTTGTCACAGCTGGGGGAGGGAGTCCTGCTGGCCTTGAGGGGGTAGAGTCCCCAGATAGTGCTGAACATTCTAGAGCTCACAGAGCCCCACCAGCATGACCTCTACAAAGTTCAATGCTGAGGAGGAGTGAAGAGCCCTGTTGTGCCTCCCCTAACTTCCCTGGAGCTTTTTACCTTCTCCTTCCATCAGTCTCTACCACTTTCTCACCTCAGCTTGCTCCTTGAACCTAAATGCCCTCCACTTGAACTTGCCCTCAACTCCTCAGGCCCCTTTCTGATCCTTAGCAGGGTGTCTTCTAGAGGGCCCCCTCACCTTTCCTGTAGCTTCCCAGGATCCAGATGCCCCTGCCCTGTGTGGGCAGCAGGGATATGGCCATGTGCCTGTGTCCCTAAATGTCCTGTCACTCAGGACGTTTGTGTGAGAGCAACGGAGGTGATATTACCCTCCCCTGCTTTTCTTGGAACACAAAAATTTATGCAAACCTTGTAGAGTAAAATTTCTTAATGCATGTGAAAATTTAAAATATATATATTTTTGCCTCTCGAACTTTACTGGGAAAAATTTATCACAGTCACAGTCATAAAAAATGACACCTAATGGGAGTTATTCACTGTATTGCTTAACAGCAAAATATTGGGAAAAACCTAGACTTTCGCCAGCACAATGGTAATTAAACAGGTTACCTTGTATCTACACAATAGAATATGATGCAGCTGTTTAAAAGGTATGGAATCTTTCAGCTATTCATATGGAAACACCTCCATGTTCTGTTTTAATTATAGCATCTAAACGTCACAGAATAAGATGCAGTTTTTGTACCAGATCTGACCTTAGAACATTATTTTTACTGTTTTTTTTTTTAAGAGAGGGGGTCTCACTGTCATACCCAGGCTGAAGTGCAGTGGCAAGATCATAATTGACTGCAGCCTCAAACTTGTGAGCTCAAGTGATCCTCCTGCCTCAGCCTCCTGAGTAGCTGGAACCACAGGTACTTGCCACCATGCCTAGCTCATTTTTTGTGTTTGTTTCTGTAGAGATGGGGTTTCACTCAGGCTGGTGAAACCCCATTCTGGTCTCAAACTTCTGGGCTCAAGTGATCTGCCCACTTTCACTCCCAAAATGCTGGAATTACAAGCAAGTGTCATCACACCTGATTCTGCCTTTTTTTTTAAACTGGACTGCAGTCTACTCACTCATCACTTTCCCATCAGGTGATTTCTAATTTTCCTCTATTTCTCTACCATATGTCCATGCCAAAATCCAGATGTCTTTGCTTTTATCTAGAACTAGATTTTTTTTGCTAAAGAGAAGCCTTAGGAATGGTCTCCTAGCAGATTTTCAGGATTCTAATCTTCACTCTCTAAGCCATAGTTTTCCAACTCTGGATACTGATTAGTCACTTGTACGGCATTTAAAGCCTACCAATGCCTGTACCATCCCTCAAGTGTATCTGATTTGGCTGATGTGTGGTGTGGCCCAGGGATTTGTTGTTTAAAAATGCTTTCAAGGAAAAGGGTCATTTTGCAGTGGAGGCACTTTAGCCCAGTGATCAAAGTTAACATCCCCAGTAATCAGAGATCACAGCATCTTAGGGCATTCTAATATAGTGGATGGAAAAGGTGCAGCATCACCCTGTGGTATTCTTGTACAAAGTGTATAACCTGAGTTTAATCTTGAGAAAATATAAGAAAAGTCCAAACTGAGGATCATTCTACAAAATAAGTCACCAATACTCTTCAAAAATGTGAAGGTCTTAAAGGTAAAAGAAATCCTGATTAACTTTCTCAGATTAAAGAAGACTGAGAGAACAGTACAATGAAATGCAATATGTGATACTAGATTGGATCCTGGTCCAGAAAAAGGACATTAGTCAGAAGATAGAGGAGACTTGAACAAGGTCTGTTCAGGCATTCATTTTACAGTGTTAATAATCATTTATTGATTTTGATGATTAGATGCATATCTATAATGTTAATATTTGGGGAAGTTGAATGAAAAGCATGTGAGGACTTTGCCTATTTTTGGAACGTTTTTGAAAGTCTGAAATTATTTCAAAATTAAACATTAAAAGAAAAGAAGAGAAATAGAGATCTCTTAGATATTTCTATTAAGTTGCCAAAGTTGAAGACCGTTTCCCAACTTATCTTGCCTAATACTGTCAGAGTAATCTTCCTGGAAATGCTGTTTGTCATGTTTGTGACCTCAAAGCTTTGCAGTGACTTCTCTTATCTGTAGGATGAAGTTCCCATTATGTAAGCTGTCATTCAGTGCCCTCATAGCATAGCCCTAATCTCCCTTTTTTCTGATCTGTGTTGAAAGACCTGACCAACATTTTACTTTCTTATGTCCAAACCTGTTCTGATTTTTTCTTGCTTATGTAATGCCCTTCCCTGTCTTCTCAACTGTGGGAGTTCAGTCAGGGTGGTGGGAAAGATTTTAGAAGAAAAATTATAAAGATATTTACAGGAAATAGTCGCAAACCTTGGAAGGCCGGGTGGTTTGCATAGCTTCAGTAAAAGGTTTGGCTGAAGGCAGCTGAATTATCTTAAAAGCTTAGGGTGTAGATACATAGGAATGTAGAGGAGTTTCTCTAAATTGCTTGTTTACTCAGGCGGTCCTAAAACCAACATTTAATCTTATGCTGGGGGAACTACTTGGGAGGTCGAAGATGTCAATTACCTTCTAGTGGTGTTTACTCAAGACCTTTGTCATTTAATCTGTACAAAATAAATGTGAACTTTGCTGGCTGATCAGGGCCACAGCTGCTAACTCTTTCCCGGAAGGGTCTAGACCCTTCTCTCTATCAGTGAGTAGGGACTTGGCAGCCTAGCCTGCTCTTTCGCTGGATATTTGTGTCTGAGTGTATTTGTTCATCTGTTGCTGGGTCAGGGTCTGCTGGTTGGACCCAGACAGTTGGTGCCCCATGTGAGGACCTGGCATGTTGGTGCCCAGGTGTGAGGTATAGCTGCAAGGAATCTTGAACCTTCAAAAATGAAGAAGACTCTGCCGTTGGTAAGCCAGTAAGTTGATGAGTCAGTAAGTCTCTAGGTCATTGGTGCCTCCTTGGGATCTCCAAGTTCAAGGGAATGGTTCAGGCTAGGGTTTGATCAAGGGATAACAGTTATCAACACAACAGAAGCAGTATATAAAAGTATTCAAACAGCTGCTTACAGCCACTGGAGCCTCGGTTTTGCTGGTTCAATTAAGGGACTTAATGTAAAATGTATCACTTAACCCATGGTTCCCAGAAGAAGGTACAGTAGACGTAGAGCTTTGGGAAAGAGTGGGAGGAAATTTTATTTTATTTTTTTGAGACACAGTCTCCCTCTGTCACCCAGGCTGGAGTGCAGTGGCGCGATCTTGGCTCACAGCAAGCTCTGCCTCCTGGGTTCATGCCATTCTCCTGCCTCGGTCCCCTGAGTAGCTGGGACTACAGCCGCCCGCCACCATGCCTGGCTAATTTTTTGTGTTTTTAGTAGAGACAGGATTTCACCCTATTAGCCATGATGGCCTTGATCTCCTGACCTCGTGCACAAGAACAACGGGTCCCAGTAATCTTTAATGCTATGGGCTTTAGTGAGGGCGACTCTGGTCCCATTATAAACTGAAGAGCCTCAAAAGAAGAAGGAGGAGGAACCGTCACCTATTTTACCACCCCTGAGTCCCTCAGCCCCACTATCACCATGCCAAAATAACCACATTGTGGTATCACATTGTGGTTTTGATTTGCATTTCCCTGATCATTAGTGATACTGAGCATTTTTTCACATGTTTGTTAGCCATTTGTATATTTTCTTTTTAGAGTTGTTTATTCACGTTCTTAGCCCACTGTTTGACGGGATTATTTGTTTCTTTGTTTGCTAATTTGAGTTTCTTATAGATTCTGGATATTGGTTGTCTTTCACATATATAGATTGTGAAGATTTTCTTTCACTCTGTGGGTTATATGTTTAGTCTGCTGACTGTTGCTTTGCTGTACAGAAGGTCTTTAGTTTAATTGTCTCACCTATTTATGTTTGCTTTTGTTGCATTTGCTTTTGGGTTCTTGGTCATGAACTTTTCGCCTAAGCCAATGTCTAGAAGGGTTTTTCCAATGTTATCTTCTAGAATTTTTATAGTTTCAGGTCTTAGATTTAAGTCCTTGATTCATCTTGAGTTGATTTTTGTATAAGGTAAGAGATGGGGATCCAGTTTTATTCTCCTACACTCAGCTTGCCAATTATTTCAGCACCATTTGTTGAGTAAGGTGTCCTTTACCCATTTTATGTTTTTGTTTGCTTTGTCAAAGACAAGTTGGCTGTAAGTATTTAAGTTTATTTCTGGGATCTGTATTCTGTTCCATTGGTCTACATGCCTATTTTTGAACAAGCACATGCTGTTTTGGACTTAGAGTATTGTTTGAAGTCAGGTGATGTGACACCACCAGATTTGTTCTTTATGCTTAGTCTTGCTTTGGCTATGTGGCCTCTTGTTTGGTTGCAAAGGAATTTTAGAATTGTTTTTTCTAGTTCTGTGAAGAATGATGGTGGCATTTTAATGGGAATTGCTTGAATTTGTAGATTGCTTTTGTCAGCATGGTCATTTTCACAATAATGATTCTATTCATCCATGAGCATGGGGTGCATTTTCATTTTTTGCATAATCTATGATTTCTTTCAGCAGTGTTTTGTAGTTTTTCTTGTAGAGGTCTTTCACCTCCTTGTTTGGATATATTCCTAGTTATTATATTTTTATAACTGCTGTCATAAAAAGGGTTCAGTTTTTGATTTGATTCTCTGCTTGGTCGCTGTTGTTGTGTAGCAGAGCTACTGATTTGTGCACATTAATTTTGTATACTGAAACTTTGCTGAATTCATTTATCACTTCTAGGAACTTTTTGGAGGAGTCTTTAGGGTCTTCTAGGTATACGATTATATCGTCAGCAAACAGAGATAGTTTTACTTCCTCTTTACCAGTTTGGATGCCCTTTATTTATTTCCCTTGTTTGAGTGATTTGGCTAGGACTTTCAGTACACTGTTGCATAAAAGTGGTGAGAGCGGACATCCTTGTCGTTCCCCTGCTCAGAGTGAATGCTTTCAACTTTTTCTCATTCAGTATTGTGTTGGCTGTGGGTTTGCATGCCGATTTTTCTGAGAGTTTTAATCATAAAACGATGCTGGATGTTGCTAAGTGCCTTTTCAGTGCCTATTGGGAGGATCATGTGATTTTTAAATTCTGTTTATGTGGTGTACCACATTTATTGACTTGTGTATGTGGAACCATTCCTGCATCCCTAATATGAAACCTACTTGATCATGGTGGATTATGTTTTTGATGTGCTGTTGGATTCAGTTACCTAGTATTTTATTAAGAATTTCTGCATCTGTGTGCATCAGGGATATTGGTCTGTAGTTTTCTTTGTTATTTTCTCTCCTGGTTTTGGTATTAGGGTGATACTGGCTTCATAGTATGATTTAGGGAGAATTCCCTTTCTTTCTAGCTTGTGGAATAGTGTCAATTAAATTGGTACCAACTCTTCTTTGAATGTGTGGTAGAATTCAGCTGTGAATCTGTCTGGTCCTGGAATTTGTTTTATTGTTAATTTTTAAATTATCTTTTCAATCTTGCTGCCTTTTGTTGATCTGTTCAGGGTTTCTAATTCTTCCTGATTTAATCTAGGAGAGTTTTATATTTCCAGGAATTTATTCATCCCCTCTAGGTTTTCTAGTTTATGCACATAAACCTGTTCATAGTACCTTTGAATGATCCTTTGTATTTCTGTGGCATTTATTGTAACAGCTCCCATTTCATTTCTAACTGATCTTATTTGGCTCTTCTCTCTACTTTTCTTGGTTAATCTTGCCAATGATCTATCCATTTTATTTATTTTTCCAAGAAACCAGCTTTACATTTTATTTATATTTTGTATTATTTTGTTTCAGTTTCATTTAGTTCTGCTCTGATCCTGGTTATTTTCTTTCTTCTGGGTTTTGGTTTGGTGTGTTCTTGTTCCTTGAGTTTCTAGAAATGTAACCTTAGATTGTCTATTTGTGCTCTTTCTGTCTTTTTGATGTAGGTATTTAAGGCTATGAACTTTTAGCATGCTCTCTGCTGTATTCCAGATGTTTTGATAGGATGTGTCATTATTGTTCAGTTCAAAGAATTTTTAAATTTCCATCTTGATTTCATATTTGACCCAATGATCATTCAGGAGCAAGTTATTTAATTTCCATGTGTTTGCATGGTTTTGAAGGTTCCTTTTGGATTTGATTTCCAGTTTTATTCTACTGTTGTCTGAGAGAGTACTTCATATAATTTCAGTTTTCCTAAATTTATTGAGACTTGTTTTGTGGCCTATCATATGGCCTATCTTGAAGAAAGTTCCATGTGCTGATGAATAGAATGTATATTCTGTGGTTGTTGGATAGACTATTCTGGAAATATCTCTTAAGTCTATTTGCTCGAGGGAATAGTTTAAATCCATTGTTTCTTTCTTGACTTTCTGTCTTGATGACCTGTCTAGTGCTGTCAGTGGAGTATTGAAGTCCCTCACTATCATTGTGTTACTCTCTATCTCATTTCTTAGGTCTAGTAGTAATAGCTATAAAAATTTGGGAGATCCAGTGATAGGTGTATATATATTTAGGATTGTGATATTTTCCTGTTGGACAAGTCCTGTTTTTATTATATAATGTCCCTCTGTCTTTTTTAACTGCTGTTGCTTTGAAGTTAGTTTTTTTGGATATAAGAATAGTTACTCCTGCTCACTTTGTGGTCATTTCCATGGGGTGTCTTTTTCTACCCTTTTACCTTAAGTTTATGTGACACTTTATGGTTAGGGGAGTCTCTTGAGGGCAGCAGATACTTGCTTGCTGAATTATTATCAATTCTGCAATTCTGTATCTTTTAAGTGGAGCATTTAGACCGCTTACATTCAATGTTAGTATTGAGATGTGAGGTACTGTTCCATTCATCCTGCTATTTGTTGCCTGAATACCTTGATTTTATATATTTATTTATTGTATCTTTGTTTTATAGGTCCTGTGAGTTTCATGCTTAAAGAGGTTCTCTTTTGATGTGTTTCCAGGATTTGTTTCAAGATTTGGAGCTCCTTTTAGCTGTTATTGTAGTGCTGGCTTGGTAGCAACAAAGTCTCTCAGCATTTGTTTTTCTGAAAAAGACTGTTATCTTTCCTTTATTTATGAACTTTAGTTTTTCTGGATACAAAATTCTTAGCTGATAATTTTTTTTAAGGAGGCTGCAGATAGTTATGCATGCTCATTTGAGGTGTTCTTCCCTTATTGAAGATTGCTAAAGTACATGGGTTGAAAAGCATTTGGGATTATTTTCTTAATTGGTGAGTACTCATTTATTTTTGCATTAATTTGATACCATGTATAAACAATATATAAACATAGGTATGGACATATACATATATGTGATACAACATAGAACATATACATGTGCACATAAAGATAAAGGGAGATAGAAATACTTTAGATTTTTGATTTTAAATCTTTATGCATGGAACCAATAAAACTCATATTAAAATAATTGTTGGATTTAAATTGTGCTTTTGTAAATAGAAAACGTTAACATTTATCTGAGGAAGCCCTTGCTGAGTCTTAGACAAAGTAGGTAGTAAATTTACATCTCAAACCACAGAAAGAGGGAGAGAGAAGGAATTTGGGTGTGTTCAAGGAAGATTAAAAATAGATGCCAAAGGTTTTGAAGAGGGTGGAGCCAAGATGGCCGAATAGGAACAGCTCCGGTCTCCAGCTCCCAGCCCCAGCGACACAGAAGACGGGTGATTTCTGCATTTCTGCTTGAGGTACCGGTTTCATCTCACTAGGGAGTGCCTAACAGTGGGTGCAGGACAGTCGGTGAAGCGCACTGTGCACGAGCCGAAGCAGGCCGAGGCATTGCCTCACTCGGGAAGCGCAAGGGGTCAGGGAGTTCCCTTTCCCAGTCAAAGAAAGGGGAAGCAGACGGCACCTGGAATATCGGGTCAGTCCCATCCTAATACTGCGCTTTTCCAACGGGCCTGGAAAACGGCACACTAGGAGATTGTGTCCCGCACCTGGCTCGGAGGGTCCTATGCCCACTGAGTCTCGCTAATTGCTAGCACAGCAGTCTGAGATCAAGCTGCGAGGTGGCAGCGAGGCTGGGGGAGGGGCGCCCGCCATTGCCCAGGCTTGCTTAGGTAAACAAAGCAGCCAGGAAGCTCGAACTGGGTGGAGCCCACCACAGCTCAAGGAGGCCTGCCTGCCTCTGTAGGCTCCACCTCTGGGGGCAGGGCACAGACAAACAAAAACTCTGCAAGAACTTCCACAGACTTAAATGTCCCTGTCTGACTGACAGCTTTGAAGAGAGTAGTGGTTCTCCCAGCACGCAGCTGGAGATCTGAGAACGGTCAGACTGCCTCCTAAAGTGGGTCCCTCACCCCTGAGCAGCCTAACTGGGAGGCACCCCCCCAGTAGGGACAGACTGACACCTCATTCAACCCGGTACTTCTCTGAGACAAAACTTTCAGAGGAACTATCAGACAGCTGAATTTGTGGTCTCACGAAAATCCGCTGTTCTGCAGCCACCGCTGCTGACACCCAGCCAAACAGGGTCTGGAGTGCACCTCTAGTAAACTCCAACAGACCTGCAGCTGAGGGTCCTGTCTGGCAGAAGGAAAACTAACAAACAGAAAGGACATCCACACCAAAAACCCATCTGTACATCACCATCATCAAAGACAAAAAGTAGATAAAACCACAAAGATGGGGAAAAAACAGACCAAAAAAACTGGAAACTCTAAAAAACAGAGCACCTCTCCTCCTCCAAAGGAACGCAGTTCCTCACCAGCAACGGAACAAAGCTGGATGGAGGATGACTTTGATGAGTTGAGAGAAGAAGGCTTCAGACGATCAAACTACTCTGAGCTACGAGAGGAAATTCAAAACAACAGCAAAGAAGTTAAAAACTTTGAAAAAAAATTAGAAGAATGGATAACTAGAATAACCAATGGAGAGAAGGGCTTCAAGGAGCTGATGGAGCTGAAAGCCAAGTTTCGAGAACTACGCGAAGATTGCAGAAGCCTCAGTAGCAGATGCGATCAACTGGAAGAAAGGGTATCGCTGATGGAAGATGAAATGAATGAAATGAAGAGAGAAGGGAAGTTTAGAGAAAAAAGAATAAAAAGAAATGAACAAAGCCTCCAAGAAATTTGGGACTATGTGAAAAGACCAAACCTACGTCTGATTGGTGTACCTGAAAATGATGGGGAAATGGAACCAAGTTGGAAAACACTCTGCAAGATATTATCCAGGAGAACTTCCCCAATCTAGCAAGGCAGGCCAGCATTCAGATTCAGGAAATACAGAGAACGCCACAAAGATACTCCTCGAGAAGGGCAACTCCAAGACACATTATTGTCAGATTCACCAAAGTTGAAATGAAAGAAAAAATGTTAAGGGCAGCCAGAGAGAAAGGTCGGGTTACCCACAAAGGGAAGCCCATCAGACTAACAGCTGATCTCTCAGCAGAAACTCTACAAGCCAGAAGAGAGTGGGGGCCGATATTCAACATTCTTAAAGAAAAGAATTTTCAACCCAGAATCTCCTATCCTGCCAAACTAAGCTTCATAAGTGAAGGAGAAATAAAACACTTTACAGACGAGCAAACGCTGAGTGATTTTGTCACCACCAGGCCTGCCCTAAAAGAGCTCCTGAAGGAAGCACTAAACATGGAAAGGAACAACCGGTACCAGCCACTGCAAAAACATGCCAAATTGTAAAGACCATCGAGACTAGGAAGAAACTATAGCAACTAACGAGCAAAATAACCAACTAACATCATAATGACAGGATCAGATTCACACATAACAATATTAACGTTAAATGTAAATGGGCTAAATGCTCCAATCAAAAGACACAGAATGGCAAACTGGATAAGGAGTCAGGACCCATCAGTGTGCTGTATTCAGGAAACCCATCTCACATGCAGAGACACACATAGACTCAAAATAAAGGGATGGAGGAAGATCTATCAAGCAACTGGAAAACAAAAAAAGGCAGGGGTTGCAATCCTAGTCTCTGATAAAATAGACTTTAAACCAACAAAGATCAAAAGAGACAAAGAAGGCCATTACATAATGGTAAAGGGATCAATTCAACAAGAAGAGCTAACTATCCTAAATATATATGCACCCAACACAGGAGCACCCAGATTCATAAAGCAAGTCCTGAGTGACCTACAAAGGGACTTAAACTCCCACACAATAATAATGGGAGATTTTAACACCCCACTGTCAGCATTAGACAGATCAACGAGACAGAAAGTTAACAAGGATATCCAGGAATTGAACTCAGCTCTACATAAAGTGGACCTAATAGACATCTACAGAACTCTCCACCCCAAGTCAACAGAATATACATTTTTTTCAGCACCACACCACACCTATTCCAAAATTGACCACATAGTTGGAAGTAAAGCTCTCCTCAGCAAATGTAAAAGAACAGAAATTATAACAAACTGTCTCTCAGACCACAGTGCAATCAAACTAGAACTCAGGATTAAGAAACTCACTCAAAACTGCTCTACTACATGGAAACTGAACAACCTGCTCCTGAATGACTATTGGGTACATAATGAAATGAAGGCAGAAATAAAGATGTTCTTTGAAACCAACGAGAACAAAGACACAACATACCAGAATCTCTGGGACACATTCAAAGCAGTGTGTAGAGGGAAATTTATAGCACTAAATGCCCACAAGAGAAAGCAGGAAAGATCCAAAATTGACTCCCTAACATCACAATTAAAAGAACTAGAAAAGCAAGAGCAAACACATTCAAAAGCTAGCAGAAGGCTAGAAATAACTAAAATCAGAGCAGAACTGAAGGAAATAGAGACACAAAAAACCCTTCAAAAAATTAATGAATCCAGGAGCTGGTTTTTTGAAAACATCAACAAAATTGATGGACCGCTAGCAAGACGAATAAAGAAGAAAAGAGAGAAGAATCAAATAGCTGCAATAAAAATCGAAAAAGGGGATATCACCACCGATCCCACAGAAATACAATCTACCATCAGAGAATACTACAAAC
Organism: Nomascus leucogenys; assembly: GCF_006542625.1. Taxonomy (NCBI): domain Eukaryota; kingdom Metazoa; phylum Chordata; class Mammalia; order Primates; family Hylobatidae; genus Nomascus; species Nomascus leucogenys. The sequence goes on along the minus strand of NW_022095939.1, from coordinate 16,304 downwards.
ACCTCTATGCAAATAAACTAGAAAATCTAGAAGAAATGGATAAATTCCTCGACAAATACACCCTCCCAAGACTAAACCAGGAAGAAGTTGAATCTCTGAATAGACCAATAACAGGTTCTGAAATTGTGGCAATAATCAATAGCTTACCAACCAAAAAGAGTCCAGGACCTGATGGATTCACAGCTGAATTCTACCAGAGGTACAAGGAGGAACTGGTACCATTCCTTCTGAAACTATTCCAATCGATAGAAAAAGAGGGAATCCTCCCTAACACATTTTATGAAGCCAGCATCGTCCTGATACCAAAACCTGGCAGAGACATAACCAAAAAAGAGAATTTCAGACCAATATCTTTGATGAACATTGATGCAAAAATCCTCAATAAAATACTGGCAAACCAAATCCAGCAACACATCAAAAAGCTTATCCACCATGATCAAGTGGGCTTCATCCCTGGGATGCAAGGCTGGTTCAACATACGCAAATCAATAAATGTAATCCAGCATATAAACAGAACCAAAGACAAAAACCACATGATTATCTCAATAGATGCAGAAAAGGCCTTTGACAAAATTCAACAGCCCTTCATGCTAAAAACTCTCAATAAATTAGGTATTGATGGGACGTATCTCAAAATAATAAGAGCTATCTACGACAAACCCACAGCCAATATCATACTGAATGGGCAAAAACTGGAAGCATTCCCTCTGAAAACTGGCACAAGACAGGGATGCCCTCTCTCACCGCTCCTATTCAACATAGTGCTGGAAGTTCTGGCCAGAGCAATCAGGCAGGAGAAGGAAATAAAAGGTATTCAATTAGGAAAAGAGGAAGTCAAATTGTCCCTGTTTGCAGATGACATGATTGTATATCTAGAAAACCCCATTGTCTCAGCCCAAAATCTCCTTAAGCTGATTAGCAACTTCAGCGAAGTCTCAGGATACAAAATTAATGTACAAAAATCACAAGCATTCTTGTACACCAATAACAGACAAACAGAGAGCCAAATCATGAGTGAACTCCCATTCACAATTGCTTCAAAGAGAATAAAATACCTAGGAATCCAACTTACAAGGGATGTGAAGGACCTCTTCAAGGAGAACTACAAACCACTGCTCAATGAAATAAAAGAGGATACAAACAAATGGAAGAACATTCCATGCTCATGGGTTGGAAGAATCAATATCGTGAAAATGGCCATACTGCCCAAGGTAATTTATAGATTCAATGCCATCCCCATCAAGCTACCAATGACTTTCTTCACAGAATTGGAAAAAACTACTTTAAAGTTCATATGGAACCAAAAAAGAGCCCGCATCGCCAAGTCAATCCTAAGCCAAAAGAACAAAGCTGGAGGCATCACGCTACCTGACTTTAAACTATACTACAAGGCTACAGTAACCAAAACAGCATGGTACTGGTACCACAACAGAGACATAGATCAATGGAACAGAACAGAGCCCTCAGAAATGATGCCGCATAGCTACAACTATCTGATCTTTGACAAACCTGACAAAAACCAGAAATGGGGAAAGGATTCCCTATTTAATAAATGGTGCTGGGAAAACTGGCTAGCCATATGTAGAAAGCTGCAACTGGATCCCTTCCTTACACCTTATACAAAAATAATTCAAGATGGATTAAAGACTTATATGTTAGACCTAAAACCATTAAAATCCTACAAGAAAACCTAGGCAATATCATTCAGGACATAGGCGTGGGCAAGGACTTCATGTCTAAAACACCAAAAGCAATGGCAACAAAAGCCAAAATCGACAAATGGGATCTCATTAAACTAAAGAGCTTCTGCACAGCAAAAGAAACTATCATCAGAATGAACAGGCAACCTACAGAATGGGAGAAAATTTTTGCAACCTACTCATCTGACAAAGGGCTAATATCCAGAATCTACAATGAACTCAAACAAATTTACAAGAAAAAAACAAACAACCCCATCAAAAAGTGGGCAGAGGACATGAACAGACACTTCTCAAAAGAAGACATTTATGCAGCCAGAAAACACATGAAGAAATGCTCATCATCACTGGCCATCAGAGAAATGCAAATCAAAACCACAGTGAGATACCATCTCACACCAGTTAGAATGGCCATCATTAAAAAATCAGGAAACAACAGGTGCTGGAGAGGATGTGGAGAAATAGGAACACTTTTACACTGTTGGTGGGACTGTAAACTAGTTCAACCATTGTGGAAGTCAGTGTGGCGATTCCTCAGGGATCTCGAACTAGAAATACCATTTGACCCAGCCATCCCATTACTGGGTATATACCCAAAGGACTATAAATCATGCTGCTATAAAGACACATGCACACGTATGTTTATTGCGGCACTATTCACAATAGCAAAGAGTTGGAACCAACCCAAATGTCCAACAACGATAGACTGGATTAAGAAAATGTGGCACATATACACCATGGAATACTATGCAGCCATAAAAAATGATGAGTTCGTGTCCTTTGTAGGGACATGGATGAAACTGGAAAACATCATTCTCAGTAAACTATCGCAAGGACAAAAAACCAAACACCGCATGTTCTCTCTCATAGGTGGGAATTGAACAATGAGAACTCATGGACACAGGAAGGGGAACATCACACTCCGGGGACTGTTGTGGGGTGGGGGGAGGGGGGAGGGACAGCATTGGGAGATGCACCTAATGCTAAATGACGAGTTAATGGGTGCAGGAAATCAACATGGCACATGGATACATATGTAACAAACCTGCACATTGTGCACATGTACCCTAAAACCCTAAAGTATAATAAAAAAAAAAAAAAAAAAAAAAAAAGATGCCAAAGTAACACATAAATGATAGAAATTTATAACAGGATTTTATAAGGAGACCAACTTTATTTACATACATAGCTTTTATTTTGGTCTCTGTTTTCCAACTGTACTCCAGGAAACACACTACACAGCCTCCCTTCTTAAGTGCTGGTGGGCCACTGCACATGCAGACAGCCCACTTTAAGGGAAGAATCAGGAAAGAAGAGATGCAGACCCCAGAATTATGCCAACATACAAAAGCCTAAGTCAAAAGTCAAACCACACACTTGAAATCTCATCGCCTGTTTGGCCCTGTTTTAAGTGTACTTTACTTTCTTTAATTTCTGCTCTAAAGCTTTTAAATAAAATTTCACTCTTGCTCTAAAACTTGCCTCAGTCTTTTCTTCTGCCTTATGACTCTTAGTAGAATTCTTTCTTCTGAAGAAGCAAGAATTGAGGCTGCTGCAGACTTCTATAGATTTGCTGCCATGAATATACTTTAGTGCCATTCTACATTATAGAATATATATATATTCTTATATTTATACATATATAATACATATATTCATAGAGGCCTTGAATCTATATTCTTGCTGCACTTTATGTAAACAATCCAGGTATAAGACTAAAACTTATTTTGGAAATACATTGGTCCTATGTGATTTCTATTTCATAAAAATGGGAGACAGGAGGGGGAAAATTATTTTTCCAAAGAAAACGACAGAACGGTTATTAAATTTTAGATCTGTTCATTTTTTTCTGAATTTTGTTATTTACCTACAATTTGGACTGAATCCTAAATTTTTTCCTGGCTACAAATTTCAAAACTAATGGTTTGAGAATTTTCTTTTATTTTTCTTCCATTTTGGTATATTATAAATTAAAACTGTGCTTTTAAATTTTTTTTCATTTTTTAATTACACTTTTAAGTTCTGGGGTACATGTGCAGAACCTGCAGGTTTGTTACATAGGTATACACGTGCCATGGTGTTTTGCTGCACCCATTAACCCATCATCTATGTTAGGTATTTTTCCTAATACTATCCTTCCCCTATTCCCCCACCCTTCAACAGGCCCCAGTGTGTGATGTTCCCTTCCCTGTGTCCATGTGTTGTCATTGTTCAACTCCCACTTATGAGTGAGAACATGCAGTGTTTGGTTTTCTGTTCCTGTGTTAGTTTGCTGAGAATTGTGGTTTCCAGCTTCATCCGTGTCCCTGCAAAGGACATGAACTCATCCTTTTTTGTGGCTGCATCGAATTCCATGGTGTATATGTACCACATTTTCTTTATCCAGTCTATCATTGACAGGCATTTGGGTTGGCTCCAAGTCTTTGCTATTGTGAATAGTGTCACAATAAACATATGTGTGCATGTGTCTTACAGCAGAATGATCTATAACCCTTTGGGTATATACCCAGTAATGGGATCACTGGGTCAAATGGTATTTCTTGTTCTAGATCCTTGAGGAATCTCCACATTGTCTTCCACAATGGTTGAACTAATTTACACTCCCACCAACAGTGTAAAAGCATTCCTATTTCTCCACATCCTCTCTGGCGTCTGTTGTTTCCTGACCTTTTAATGATCACCATTCAAACTGGCATGAAATGGTATCTCATTGTGGTTTTGATTTGCATGTCTCTAATGACCAGTGATGATGAGCTTTTTTTCATATGTTTGTTGGTCACATAAATGTCTTATTTTGAGAAGTGTCTGTTCATGCACTTTGCACACTTTTTGATGGGATCGTTTGTTTATTTCTTGTAAATTTGTTTAAGTTTCCAGTAGATTCTGGATATTAGCCTTTTGTCAGATGGATAGATTAAACCTTGCAAGCTGAAACTAGATGACTTATGTAACATCAGGATATATAAACAACCTTTGTGCCTGCTGATGTGTGGACTACACAAAAGGTACACATGATCACTGGATTCAGACTGCAATTCAGAGAAGTGTGTCAGATTGTCATTGCAATTGGGAGATGCTTCAGAAACTCTAGAAAACCTAGTCTATAGACTGCTCCAGACATTACAGGTGAGCCAACATGCAACTGAATGTGTTAGAGCTATATTTGCCAAACGAGTTGCTCTAATTGAAGCAGCAGTTTTGTGACTTTAATAAGGTTCCAGGATTATACTGTTCCTTTGTTGCTGTGACTTCCCTTTACCCTTTTCTGATTTGTCTTCATCCCCTTTTCCATGGGACATGACTTCTTAAGAATGTGCCTTCCTTGTGATGTAGGATCTGATGAAACATACAGTCACAAAGTCATGTCTTCTACAATGTTTTTTCTGAAAGCTTTTGAAGAATCGGTGGGCCAGGTGTGCTGGCATAGACCTGTAATCCCAGCACTTTGAGAGTCCAGGGCAGGAGGATCACTTGAAACCAGGAGTTTAAGACCAGCCTGAACAACAAAGGGAGACCATGTCTCTACAAAACATAAAATAAATCAAATTAGCCAGGTGCAGTGGTGCATGCCTATAGTCTCAGATACTTGGGAGGCTAAGGTGGGAGGACCGCTTCAGCCCAGGCGTTCAAGGCTGTAGTGAATACACTACCGTTTGGGTGACAGAGCAAGGTTGTGTCTCTAAAAGAAAAAAACAAAAAAAAAAAAAAAAAAAAAAAAACAGAAAAAGAACGGGGTAAACAGGAAAGCCAAAGATATCGGGCATCTCCAGATGATTGCCTGAACAAATTGTTTTTTCTTGGCTTCAAAACCTTTCAAGATGTATATTTCTTTGTAAAAGAAAGACATGCCAATTGTAACTTTAAGTGAGCAGTCGAAATCTAGCTCCTAAAACTGAAGTATTTTAACTCTCATTCTGATAATATTTATTTTCTGAGGCACAGAAGAAAGACAATATTAAATCAGTTGGTTTTCTGCCCACTCCATCTCTTCCGACCTGCCTTCTCCCCTTTAATCAAATGTATAAATACTAAGCCTCCTGAAACCTCTTCAGAGAAAACACAAGCCACAGAGGTTTTTTGCAACTCATGTTTTCCCAGGGTGCACCGTCAAGCTCTGGCTCAATGAAACTCAATTGGTCAAGACCCTTGCCTCAGTCATTCATTCTGGATAACCACCATGAGTCCTGCAAAGCCCTTCAGTAATCTATTGCCTTCCTAGGTGATGTGTACCCAGGTGAGTCGGGTCCTCATGAGTCAAACACTTGTCTTCCTTTTCTGTCTTTCCCAACCTACCACTCAGTGCTGTGTGCTCTGATCTGACCCCAGCTCTCAGGTTGTTAGTATTGGTCTAAGAAAGCAAGACCAGGAGGGGCAGGCTAAGAAGGAAGTAAGAGGCCAACAGCCATGGAAAGCGGCAGGTGGGGCTGTCATTGCTCAAAACCACACACCCTGGGTGCATTTTATGAATTTTTCTGGATTCAGAATCTTTTCCCTGTGTGTGTATCTAGAAACTCACCCTCCTCCTACTTTCTTCTCATTACACTGTCTGTTTCTAGTGCACTTGTTTGTGGCCAGAGAATGGCCATGCAAATAGTTGACAATAGAATAAAAAATGACTTTGTGAGACTTGGTACATGTACTTTCTTTTTTCCAAAAGAGATTGAGGTTTCTAAAAGCTAACTTTTATGCAGGGCTGTGCAGTTGTGAGTGTAGTTTTAGGGAACAGCTGTATAAGTGAAGGGTGAGACAGAAAACAAAACGCTGGCTGTTTGTCAAATCCTGAAAGTAAATAGGACAAAAATTATTTATGAAGGTGGATGCCATTCAGGAGACCTTGTAAATCTCAGAGTGTCCTTCTACCAGATGAAGTGAAGATGAGGTTGAATTACGGAGTTAGGTGACAGTGGGTACATGCTTCTCTGCCTCAGTTTTTTTTTAATCTGTAAAAATGGGGATTGTGACACTTGGGATATTTTGGTGAGGACTGTAGTTACCTGGAAAGCTCTTAGGATAGTGCCTGGTGCATAGTGAGTGCTACATCAGTGTGAGCTATTATAATTATGGGAATAGACAAAGGTGCCACCATGGCCATCCAGAGTGAGGAAGTATTTCTGGTCAGGGTCCAGGCAGGCCAGCTGGAGATGAAGCTGATTAGTGGGGAAGCTTAACTTCCAGGAGTGAAAGAATTTAGGAGGAGTAAACAGAATGCACAACATTCTGGAAACATTCCTTTACCCAACAGTAGGAATACTCAGAGTGGGTGTGGCTTCTGTGGCAATCATTATCTCCTGGGAATCTAAGAATGTGTCCTAGAGTCAAATGGCTTTGATGTAAGCCAAACCCAGAAATGGGCTTCAGGGCTGCCTTGCACATAGCACTCATTCATCTTGAAAAAGGAAAGCATTCATCTTGCTAAAGGAATCCCCTCTTCTGGCCCAGGCCACTATTTTTGTTTTTGTACTATCCTAATTTTTAAGGTGTAAGGAGAAAGACGGAAGAATAAAATAATGAAGTACATGTATGAAATAGCAGGGTAGAATTAAGACTGATACATGTAAGTTAAGAAAAATTGTGTATAAATTTTGCGTCAACATAAAAAGGATTTCTTATTGCAAAGAGACTTCTCCATATAAATAATACTCACTGCCTTGAGTGGATAGCAGACCACATCACAAGAACGTTCCAGCAGAGCCATGAGAGAATGGGTAATGTGGCTTCTTTAATTGGCAGGTTAGACTGAATAAGTTAGTGAAGAGAAAAGAGTTGAAGGAGAAGATGGGTGAGGGCAAGAAAAATGTGAAGGGGAAAGGAAAGGACTGAAAAGAATGTTTACCAAGGGCTCATCAGGAACCAGGCTCTGTGACTAATGTCTTACACATGTTAATTGACTCTTCCACTGTCATTTTCTGATGCAGTAAGAGTCAGCCTTACACTGCAGATGAGGAAAGAGGCTGAGGGAGGTCAAATGAGTGGCTCACGGTCATCCAGCTACTTCATAGCAGAGCTAGCGTGTTTCACTGTGGTTCGTGCAGACAGAAAAGTGAGACATGGAAGGAAGGCAAAACATTTTTGTTGTGGGTGATGTTTATGAAAGTGACCCATATGAGGGAGAATAATGGGCTGTTGAAAATGTCCACATCCGGGCCAGGCATGGGGGCTCACGCCTGTAATCCCAGCACTTTGGGAGGCCGAGACGGGTGGATCACGAGGTCAGGAGTTCGAGACCAGCCTGGCCAACATGGTGAAACCCCGTTTCTACTAAAAATGCAAAAATTAGCTGGGCGTGGTGGCTGGCGCCTGTAATGCCAGCTACTTGGGAGGCTGAAGCAGGAGAATCATTTGAACCTGGGAGGCAGAGATTGCAGTGAGCCGAGATTGTGCCACTGCACTCCAGCTGGGGCAACATGAGTGAAACTCTGACTCAAAAAAAAAGAAATCCACATCCTAACTCTTGGAACACATGCATTTACTTTTCTTGGCAAAAACACTGTTCAAAGGTGATGAAGTTGAGTATCTTGAGATGGAAAGCTTATTCTGGCTTAGGTGGGTGGCTCCTAGTGTAATCATAAGGGTTCTTGTAAGTGAAAGAGAAAGGCAGGAGGGTTAGGGTGAGAATGATGCAGACTGCGAGACTCCACTGGCCATTGCTTGCTGTGAGCAGGTGTGATAAGGCAAAATTACACCTAATTTAGTTATAGATGTAATTGGCTTTTATTTGTGATTTATGATTTGGGGGAGCTCTCCCTCTACAGATGCCTCAGCATCCCAAGTAGCTGGGACTATATTGCGGCATCTGGGCTGCAGCCTGCCATGCAACAGGGCTCTTTCTTTGTTCCCAGGCGGATCGGCAGGTTGAGAAATAAAAGGAACAGAGAAAATAATGAAAGCTGGGACCAGGGGGTCACCGCCTTCTGGTCCTGCGATGCTGCCAATGCACTGGATATACCAGCATTTATTATTAAGGTTAGTGAGAGTGGGGGTAGGTTAGTGAGGGATTTAGGGTCATTTATAGGCTCTCTACAAGGGTCACATTCCATTCCCAGAGCTATGGACATCTGCTTTTCTGGGATAGGAATCTCGGTAATGTGAAACCTCCCTGACTTGCACATCCATTCATAGGCTCTCTGCAGGGGGAAGCATATCACCTGCTGTTGGCTCCTTCTGGCAGCCCAACCTGGCAATTGTCTTTACACAATCCTGCATGCAATTTTGTATCTACAATAATCAGGAGCATTTCATCTTTATTCCATAGCCATAGTTTCAGAGGATCTCCCTACATTTCCCCCTTTTCTCTGATTTAAATGAACCATAGCAATCACAGCTTGGCACTGATCACAATTGGATTGAAGAATATTTTTTCCAATTTTACACATGAACAATAAACCAATAGCACAAATTATACACAGAACAAAATTAATGATAGTGGATCCTCCCAGAGATTTTACCTATTGAATGGGGTTGAGATTAGATAACCCCTCAGAGATACCTTCTAAAACTTCAGCACTGGGTAAAGCAGTTAAGTGTGCTTGAGAGGCTCAAAAATCTGTTCTTTTACCTTGCTTATGTCTAAACTCAAATTATCTTCACTTCCTTGTAAATGGCATTTTACTGATTCCCAATTGTGAACAGACTCATTATATTGGAAGGGACTTATAAAAAAATCAGAAGTATTCTAATCACATTGCATTTGTAATCTATGTTCTAAACTCATAATTCTATCTCCCGTCCATATAACAGAAGCACATCGTGTGCTGTAGGCTCATTCTGGCAGCCCGACCAGGCATTGTCTTTACACAATCCTGCATGCAATTTTGTATTTACAATAATCAGGAGCATTTCAACTTTTATTCTGTAGCAATAGTTTCAGGGGGGGTCTCCCTACAGGACTACAGGTGCGTGCCATCATACCCGGTTAATTTTTGTATTTTTAGTAGACACAGGGTTTCACCATATTGAGCAGTCTGGTCTCAAACTCCTGACCTTGTGATCTGCCTGCCTTGGCCTCCCAAAGTGCTGGGATTACAGATGTGAGCCACTGCGCCCAGCCCATAAATCACACATTTCTTTGAGTTTTTGTCATTCCAGCCCAAGAGAAACCATTTGATATTTGAAGAATGGCTGCACACAAATATTTGCACACAAATAAAAACATCTGTACATTGCACCACACGAGGGAGACTACCAGTATGACTATCAGGAGGAAAATATCAAGAGTTTGGAATATGCACCTTAGGCAAGATGCAAACCAACTACAACTACAATAGGGTAGATCAAAGAAGAAGCCAGAAGAGTCTAGTCATTTTAACCAGGCAGCACATTTATTGATTTTTACAACTGAGTCTCTATAATACCCGATGTACTTATCCATGTGCAGCACGAAGTGTCAGAAACTGCACAGGCTCCCCCCTGTTCAGCTGGTAGAGAGCAATTCTATTATCTAGCATTGCATGTCTATGTTAAATTAAAACAGGGAGTGAGAATAGGCAAGTATAGAAGTGGAAGCCAAAAAAAAAACTCCATACATTTGAGGAAAATGTTGTGTTACCGATGTAGCTAAGGTCAGCCTTTGGGTGGACTAAAGGATCTCTTGTTATGTAAAAATGTGTGGGCCCGGTGCGGTGGCTCACGCCTGTAATCCCAGCACCTTGGGAGGCTGAGGCGTGCAGATCACCTGAGGTCAGGAGTTCGAGACCAGCCTGGCCAACATGGGGAAACCCTGTCTCTACTGAAAATACAAAATTAGCTGGGCATGGTGGCGCATGGCTGTAATCCCAGCTACTCGGAAGGCTGAAGTAGGAGAATCACTTGAACCCAGGAGGTGGAGGTGACAGTGAGCCAAGATTGTGCCATTGTACTCCAGCATGGGAAACAAGAGCGAAACTTCATCTTATATAAAAAAAAGTATGGTTGACATGATATATCTGACACTGTTAACTTACTCTCAGAAGCTAGTTCTTGTGAAATCCTAAGTAGAGCATTATTCTGGGAAGCAAAGGAGACAGGCATAAGCAAGGACAAATTAAGAGAGGTAAGAGTCTCATCATGACTGATAGTCTTGTTCTGACATCTTGAGAAAAGCTGTCCACAGTGTAAAATCATCAACTTGTCGTGGTTTGCAGTTCGCGTGTCTCTAAGTTATGGTGTTGAACATTTGATGAGCTCTTAGTGGCCCACACCTCAGACACGAGGGATTTCCTATGAAATTTACATTGATTTGTCCACCTCCAGCTTATATGGTTTGAGGAACAAAGCCGCTCTTGTTCTTAATGATTTCATTGGAGAAACTTGAATTGGAAGAATTAAAAGAATTCAGGGTCCAGTCCAGTCTACCAGTGGATTATAAATACTCAAAGATAATGAACAGTGGTTCAATCTGGTAACAGGTGTACTACAGTTTTTCTTTTCAGCATAGTTTTTCTCTCTATAGGAGTCTCTATTTTTACCAAAGATAATTCCAGTAGGATGAATTTGTTTGCAAAATAGGTTGAGTCTCACCAAACTTACCCATATTTTTTATCTAAGTGCGGCAAGAGTAGCAATGGGCCATAGAGGCTCCTTGTAAACTTCGCTTTGCTAGAAGTTTTTAATTAGAAACTCAGATTAAACCTCCGAAAACCTCTTGAGACTAGGAAGGCAAACCAAGGCCAACTTCAGACTTTGCCTGCATTCCCTATGGGTTTAATGTGTGTATATTCTCAAATATAACATCACAGTCAAAGCCTTGGTAATATAACCAATGTTTTCAAATGTGTGCTGTTATAAAGAGAGCAGATTCTTACTGAACTTGTACAAATAACTTTATTACCATATACCTGTGAATACTCATGAATAGTTTCCCAATTCTGGGGCACTCAGCAAAAGCAAATGTTTCAATTTTTGTTTACAAAAGTATACTTTACCAATTGCCCAAGGAAAAAAGTTCATAAATCTGGAGAATAAAACATTCAAAGAATCAGCACATTTTCAAATAAAAATTATGAAAACATTATCCTTTTGATTATTTAGTCCAATAACATTGAGATTTTTCTTCTTTGTCTTGAATTTCATGAACGTATCAGCCTGTTCATTAAAATTTTGAAAGTTCTTAGTCCAGTGGTATGATCTTGAAGTTATCAGAAACTTGTATTCAAGAGTCCTTGTCAGAGTCTTTTCCATAAATCTCCTTGAAGAAAAAGCAATTTTGGACTGTAGCTGATTGTAAATACTTGAGGAAGAATCAAAGCAACTGTCTGGGGAGGACAAAGATTTAAAATGACTATGGTTAAAAATCTAATGAGAGTTTATTATGGTAAAGACACAGCTCACATAGAAATCTAGTTACTTCTGTGGCATATGACACTATGATAACATATTTGATTTCCAGAATTCCATATAATTTTTAGAATACTCATTAAAAAAATTTTTTTTTGAGACGGAGTCTCACTCTGTCACCCAGGCTAGATTGCAGTGGTGAGATCTCAGTTCACTGCAAGCTCCGCCTCCTGGATTCATGCCACTCTCCTGCCTCAGCCTCCTGAGTAGCTGGGACTACAGGTGCCTGCCACCACACCCGGCTAATTTTGTTTTTGCATTTTTAGTAGAGATGGAGTTTCTCCGTGTTAGCCAGGATGGTCTTGATCTCCTGACCTCATGATCCACCCACCTCGGCCTCCCAAAGTGCTAGGATTACAGGCGTGAGCCATCGCATCCAGCCTAGAATACTCATATTATTAACATTCCCATAAATATTATTTAGAGAAGGTTTAGCATCACATATCTCTTATTTGAAAATGCTTTCTATATAATTTAATATCATATAAGGTGATATTAAATAAGGTGGCTTTTCCACCTTATTTATCAGAACATAATAAATAAGGTGGCTTTTCCATTCAACTTCTGTTTCTCAACTGGATTACTGAGTGCTTGGTGTAGCCCATTCATAAACAGGGCCAAAAAACTATAGTCTTATGTATGTTGAAAAAGCTCCTTAGGTAATTCCAGTACTTCTAGCTGAAAATCATTGATTTAGTTTCAAGTTCTACCTATTACAAAAAGAGTTCTCCATCCCTGTTACATGTTAGTAGTGTCAGGGAAGACTTAAAAATTACGAATGCCTGGGTCCCTCTGCAGACCTTTAAACTGGAACTAATGGGTGGGGCTTGAGCATCACTTTTGAAAATGTTTTCCAGTGATTCCAATGTGTAGCTCTATTTCCCATCAGATTTCTCTGATTTCTTGTGGCATTCAATTTTTTCTATTTTGGTATCATGATTATTTTCAGGTCTCATTTCCTGTCTTAGGCTTTATGTCTCCTAGGGTAGGGATCTTGCCTTCTTCATTTCTGTATCTTTTTTAAACACATGAACTGGTCATCAGGAAAAGATCTCAACCACACATAGGTTGTGTTCTGAGTCTCAGGTTCACATGTTAATCCTAAAGTCTTTGTTCTCCACGAGGTCAGATGTTGCTTGTGATGAAGGGTGTGGTTAAGTCTGCAGTGCAGATGGTGGAGGGGATTTCACTCTGTTTTTAGACATAGGATTGGAACTAAGAATTTTATGTCTATATGGGTGAAGGGGCAGGGATGTGTAGGAAGACAGTTCTAATTAGCATGGAGGAATTATACTAGGAAGTAGAGGTAAAGGAAGTGAGAAGGCTTAGTAAATAGAAGAAACGTGAACTTGTCAAATAGGCTAGAGTAGACCCCTGGAGATTCTTGATTAACTGAATTAACTAGATTTTAGAAAGCTAATGAGGCAATCATATGCAAGGAAGGTTTCAAAGTCTGGAGACAAGAAGTCAAGCAATAGTTTGAGAAGTGGTTGAGCTTTATGGGAATGGAGAGAATTACATTATTGAGACATGTTAAAAATAATGAACAGGGTTTCACCATGTGGAATTGTGTTTCTCATTTGAATCTGAGAAACAAATGAGCAGAGGCTGGAGATAATTATGTCTAAAAGACAGTGGGGTACAGGGAGCATAAAGGCCAGGGAGAAAGGGAACTGCAGGAATTAGTGCTGAGAAGTAGGAGTTTAGTGGAGGAAGGAGGAGATCCAGTCCCAGATACAAATAAGTCTTTTCCCCCTCCCAAGCATGGCAGTCAGCCCTGCAGGAACCAGGATAAGAGAAAAGGCCATCATACCTGCCAGTCTTCCTGAAATACAGAAATGACATCGCGTCTGCTAAAATGGATTAATGCCAGGAAGATGTCCTGTTCCTGAAGGAGCTGTCATGGAAAGAAAAGAAAAGAAAGGAAGGAATGCAGGTGATGTTGTTTCACATGGGGGAGCCTCAGGAACAAGCATGTAACATGAAGTACTCTAGAATTGTTTCTTCAAGGACTACATTATTTCTGTTGGAAAATTGATGGGAGATGATGATATTCTTGCAGTTTTTTTTCCCTCTCACCATGTTTCTAGGTTGGTGATCAGTCCTCTGTCAATTCTCTACTGCACTCAGATATTTTGGAAGGTTTTCGGATGTGAGAAAGGCTGATTGCTATTTTCTATGTCATTAGAACTTGCCACCTTGGCACCTTTTCATGGTTGCATCTTTTTCTCAATGTCTTTGTTGTGGCAGCCATGAATGAGACCCTGCCAGGTCTCCATGGCAGGGACCTGATTGACAGAAGGCCCAGGTCAGCGCATTTCAAATTCACCACCTCCTTTGCACAGAAAGCTTCTTTCCCGCAGGCTCCCAGCAAGGGTGTGAAAGCAAGCCTAGTTCTCTGAGGCTCTCTTTAACTCTAATGGGTGACTGGTTGGAGGACTCCCCATCAGCCTTGCAAAAACTCTTAGAACTGCATTGGTACCTAAAACTTCTTTCTCTTTCTTTTTCACAGGAATCAGCTCTGCATAGTGGTCTGTGGGTTCTCCTATACTACCTTCATGCCTGCCCCACATTCCCTCACAGGTGTCTTCCCTGATCAATTATCTTGTATGTCTAATCCCATCTTGGGTGCATCTCAGTTGGTAAAAACTAACATACCAGGCTTGATTCTTTGCACTTAGCTTTTTTTCTTTCTCTCCCACAAGCAGTCAGTAACCATGTCCTAGTGTTTTCTGTGTTACCTCTTTTTCCATATACATACGGAAAATGGTAGGTACAGTTGAAGGGCACTTCCTATGTGCCAGGCCCTGTGCTAAATACTTCACCTGTATCTCATTTAATCCACACAATAACCCTGTCAGGTAGACATTATTTCCATTTTGCTGATGAAAAGACAGAAGCTTAGAGTGGAGTAAAAACTTTCCTGGTGTCATATGGCTAGTGACAGGTGGATCTGAGATTTGATTCTAGGACTATTTGACCTCAAGGCTAATGATGATGGTAGTAATATAGCAGCTGACATTTTTTCCTCTGTGTGTGGCATCTTGTTTCATTGACTACGTTAAACCTTTAAAAGAATGGTATGGAGAAAGCACTCTCATTGCAGTTTTCAAGTGAAGAATCAGAGGTTCAGAGAAGCTGAGTCTTGTGCAAGAAATGTATAACTGTAACCTCTCACATTAAAAAAAAGAAAGATCTTATGTCAACAACCTACTTTAATACTTCAGGATATGAAAGAAGAACAAACTAAACCCACGCACAGTGAATGAGGGGAATAATAAGGATTAGAGTGGATATACATAAAATGGAGAATGGAAAAAGAATAGAGGAAATTAATGAAACCAGAAGTTGATTCTTCAAAATAAAATCAACAAAATTGACAACCATTAACTAGATTGACTAAAAAAAAAAGAGAAAAGTTTAAAATTACTAAAATCAGAAATGAAAATGGACTCTGAGCATGGTGGGTCATGTTTTAATCCTAGCACTTTGGGAGGTCACAGCAGAAGGATTTCTTGAGACCAGGTGTTTGGACCAGCATAGGTAACCTGAGGGGACACTGTCTCTACAAAAAAAATAAAAAACCAATTAGCTGGCCATGGTGGCATGCACCTGTAGTCCTAGCATCTTGGGAGGCTGAAGAAGGAGAATTGCTTGAGCCCAGGAGGTTGAGGCTGCAGTGAGCCATAATCACACCACTGTATTCCATCCTGGGCTGGCCTACAGAGTGAGAGCCTGTCTCTCTCTCATCAAAAAAAAAAAAAAAGAGAGAGAAATGGAGTGATTACTACCAATTCTTATAAAATAATGATTATGAAAGTAGTATAAATAATTTTGTGCCAATAAATTGGATAAAGTGGATGAAGTAGACAAACTCTTAGAAACACACAAAAATATGAATAGAACTATAATCAGTAATAAGATTGAACCAATGAAAGCATTTGATGAAATTCAATATTTTTTCATAATAAAAACATTCTAAGAATGGAAGGAAACCACCTCAACATAAAGGCAATATGTGAAAAACCCAATGCTAACATCATACTCAACGGAGAAAGACTGAAAGCTTTCCCTGTGTGAGGAGGCAAAAGACAAGGATGCGTGCTTTTGAGAATTTTATTCAACATAGTATTAAAAGGTCTGGTCAGAAAAATTAGGCAAAAATTTAAAAAAAGACATTCAAATTGGAAGGAAGGAGTAAAATTATTTCTGTTGACAGATAACTTGAACTTATATGTAGAAAATCCTAAGATGGAACAAACCTATTACAATTAATAAATTCAGTAATGTTACACA